>NC_053488.1:11094965-11394965 GCF_015227805.2 Hirundo rustica
TGGCCCTGTGCAGGACACCTCAGCATCACGCCATGTGCTTGAGAGCATTGTCCTAACACTTGAACTGTGTCAAGTTTGGTGCTGTGACCTCTGCCCTGGTGAGCCTGTTCCAGAGCCCAGCCGCCCTCTGGGTGAAGAACATTTTCCCGATATCCAACCTAAACCTCCCCTGACACAGTCTTGGGTAATTTCCTCTGTCCTTTCAGTGGTCAACATATAACAGAGTCCTGTGCCTGTCCATCTGCGTCCCCTCACAAGGAAGTTGCAGACTGCTAGGAGGTCTACCCTCACACCACTCCAGGCTGGACCACCCCTGCACCACTTAACCAAACATAGAGGAGCTGTGTACATATGAATTTATTTTGGGAATTCTATGGGCTCAAAATCATATTTATGCTCTAGTACTTGATGTCTTTTATTTCCTATATATTTTTCTAAATATTTTTCATTTATGACATATTTCAGTAGGAATCCCATAGCATGATTTTAGATAAATATGAAATGGTACTTATGCTGTTATCTACTTGTAAGCGAAACATGAAAAAAAAACCACCTGAGGGATGTCTCCCATCATGTCTAGAATTTGTCTATGAGTAAAAGAGAAATGTAGCTTCAGATATTTTCAAAGCATGTTCAGCATTCCAGTGAAACTCTGTTTATTTTGCCAGGAAGGTCTGTTGCTTCATTAACATGTGAATGATGATTGTCCTCAACTATTTCACTCAACTGTTTGAGAATGAAACTCCTACACTACTACATTTTATCACATTATGGCACATTCTCTGCTTAGTTTGTCAAAACCATCACTTTTAGACCTTCTTGGCAAACATTAATATCCTAGTAATCAGAGGAAGTTTGTGAGCTTGATTTATCAGGGGTGCTTTGAGAAGTATTAGATGTTTGTGCAACAATTAGACTTTTTTTTTTTTTCTTCTCTGCTTCTTTCAATATATTTTTCCTTTAATTCAGTGATATGAAAAAGGTATTTCCCCACACCTGACTGGGGAAAGAACTGAAAGTAACTCATATACAGGGAAGTAGGATTACAAACCTAGATATTTCTAGCACACTGTGCAGAGTCTATAGCCTGCAAAGTACTTCAATTATTCATAAAGCCCTCACAAAACTCCCATTTTGAAGATTCAAAAATCACTTGAACAAAGATTGCCAGCTAAAATGGAAGGATGTGCAAAATAATATTCCAGTTTTGTGTAGATGAATCTCTACAAAATTTCTTTTAGAGTTAACACAAAATAATTTTTCACTAGGTATATGAGGAGACGATAGTTGAGGAAAAACTGAAACTGAAGAATAAGATATTCACATTTTCTGTCAGGTTAGGGTTGAAAACGATTTTGTACTGGGATACTAGCAATATAAACCTTATATATTAGCTTATTTCCCAGCTATTCATTAATACAGTTCTCTGCAATGGATAAATAATAAACATTTAGTCTTTGGATACCTGATGGTAATTCTATATAGTGCTGTTCATACAGGCTTTGTTCTGCACATAAAATCTTCTTAACCTTTAGAAAGACTGCATTCTTCCAAATAAAAAAATTTAAAAGGTCAGAAATTTGGGTTGTTGGACAAATATTTACCCTTGAGATAATTTTCAACAGAGTAAATATTGAAATATATAATATTTGGGTAGATAGGTTTGGCAAGGATATTTTCAATATATCTTATTCATGTGTTCTTATATTTATGTGACTATATAATACTGGTACATGTATCTGTGTTATCTGAACACTCATGTGTATATGTGATTCTGGTGATTTATTGAAAGTATACAAAAAAACCAGCAACAGAGAGGTTGTAAATGCAAGTTAAATGTCTGTACAAACAGCTGTTCTGTGTTAATATTAAGAGTAATCGCACTTCTTTCATTGTCTGTGTCTGTGTCTATGTCTGTATGAAGCAGGGGCATTCTTCTGTCTCTATGTATAGAGCACAATAAAAATTACAGACTTAGTAATAATAGATTAAATATAAAATATCTTGAGACTAAGCAATGTACATTAATTATGACTGTGAAACCTTTATTAAAATGGTGATTATATATGCATGTGAGAAAACTTATTATAAAGAAATTGAAATAAAATAAATCAGTGGCCACTTTATAGAGAATGGTGTTTAACAGACATAAATATTCTACACTTCCACTAAATAGGAGGTCTAGCAAAACCAATGTTTTCCTTAGGGATCAATCTCAAATTCCATATATATAATTTATTCTTACAGTTGCTGTAAAAATAGCAGGTTTGATAAATACAGTTGTAAAATTAACTTCTTGTAAATTTGGGATACTTTGGGATTTTCTCTATTCCTGTTTTGATTATTTGGCATACAAAGTAATTAGCAAGAAAGGGAAATCTTTCTTCCTTTCTAAACCTGCAGTGAAAATTCCTGCAAATAAACTGGAAACTGAAACTGGAAAGAGAAATCATGAATGTGCATGAGGTCTGTGTAATAAGTTTCACCGTAGAGACTATAAAAGAGATCTACTGAGAGAAGGGCTATCAAAGACGAGTTCTGTTAAACTATCTATTATTCAAATTTGTAGATTATTTTATGCCAAGTTACCTATTGCTTGATCTATATATGGATCTGCATATAAGAAATGAAACTTTAAGTCCCAGTCCCATTTGAATATGGTGATGATAATTTGTCCCTCAGTGTTTTCTCCCAGCTTCACAAGAAAGATAGAACTCCTTTAAAAATTCAGGTAAATGGGCAATTTTGCAATCTATGAATGGATTTTGTTTTCTTAATTATATCTTGTTGTTTGATAGTCAGCTCTGGTCACTCTTCGCTTCCTTTCTACTTAACAGAATTAACCAACACCACCACCCCCCCCCCCCCACCCCCGCCCCTTCTCTAGCCATGTAATGTGAAGTGCTCTTAAAGGATAAAGTTTCTGAGATGCTGAACAGATTTTAAAAAGAGTTGCCTTTTCCCAAAATCTAAGCATATTATGATATCCAATGAGTGAGTACTTTTTTTTTCTTTTTTTGGTTACAAGATACGTTTTTTATAAAATGTTGTGAACTAGTTATAATTGTGTGTTTTCAGGGAAACCCACGCTTACCCTGTTTTGCTGGTAGTTTTGCCAAATGATACAGTCATATCTACTGTGAGGTATTCTATTAAGTACAGAGAGGTTTGCTGTCTGAAGACTGGAGAAGAAGCACCTAACCTAGGAGTACACCTTTCATTGCTTTGCTTTTTATAAAATCATTTTACCTACTATATTATTAAAAAAAAACCAAAAAAAACCCAAATTCTGCAAATCTCCTGAGAAAACCTTTCTAGGTTTCCAGCTACAGAGGAAGACACCTATGGAGGCAGAGGTTACTTCTCTAACTAGGTAGTTAGCTTAAATTTTGCTCTACCACCTTTTGTAACTGAAAGGCTAATGAAAGCTTTGTGACTTCCATGTCGATCTAGACATCCCATAGCAGGGAATAACATAGAACTGTGAAATACTGAAGAGTGAAATGAGATGCAGCTGTGGGTTTTGCCCAGGCCTTTTATAATTTTCATCAAAATTTTACTTTGTCTGATACCTTAGGCACCATCATGTAGGTAATGGGAAATTTCCAGAATTTAATATTAAAGGTTCTATGGAAGAGTGATGATACAATGTATTTGTAATTGTAGAAGTTTATAGAACACTGAATTGTAATATTTTTTACAATAAACTCGTACGAGCAGCTCTGTAGAAGGCAGACAGTATGACTCATATTTCCTTAAGCATTCAAGATCCTGTGTTTCCCTAGGGACGGGAAAGGTATGCAGAATACTATCTGGTAGAAATGATAACACAAATTGTAATTTGTAGCTCAGGTTAATTTACAATAATATTTTTATTGTAGTGCAATTTAGAAATCATAGTACTCAGAGGATCAGGTACTTTAGAATGGACAGCTAAAGCAATGTTGCATTATACAAAGGATTGAAGGATGCTACCTTGCAAACCTTTCTTGATGATTAATTTCTTCAAAGAAATGCTCACGTATGAGTTGTTTCTTTGACTGCCTTCTGTGGGATATTCAGCATATCTTGATTGAAACGATTATATATTCACCCTCTATAATTTTATTTTCACATTTATATATTTAATATTATTTTAAAATGAGATAATAAATGTGGCTAACAAATTCCTCCCATTTTATTCTTCCCATTGCTTGAGCTGTTTGACTTATATAATACTCTGATTTAGTAAATTTAAACTAATGAAGAAGCAGCATAACATTGAGTAAGACATGCCTGACAATGTAAAAAACTAATTTCAGCTAATTTCTGGTAGAGTATCTCCAAAGTATTTCTAGGCGGATGTCACATAATTTTATTACTGTGTAAACAGGGTTTGGAGAGTAAAAAAAAAAAGACCTCTGACAGTCAGTTTTTAAATGAGATTAAGAAAACACTGAAGTAGTGACAAAGATGAAATATCGGCAAAATTCTACAGGGTATTCTAGAGCACAGTAAAATTAAATCCAGGTTTAAAATTATAAAATTCAAAGTCAGATATCAAGAAGTTAAGACTACAGTTATATAAAAGGGACTGAAAATCTTTGAGGAAGACAGAATTGTAGGGAATATTTGTGGTACAATTTTTTTCCATAGTGGCTATATAAAATTTTCATATTTTCTTCTCTTAGAGCTGTAATATTTCAGCACTATAATAATGGTAATCTAATTAAGCCTATGTAATATCTCATCATTGAAGAAGCATAATCAAGACACATTACTAAGAACAAACATTTTTTAATTCAAAGTGCGTGCTTGGATTGGTTTTTTTGTGGAATTGAGGTAAAGATATTTAAATGGCTGAAACAGTGCAATTTTCTAATTTTTGCTGTTCTTCTGATGAAACTTTTGTGGGTTCAGGACAATACAGCTGGCTGAAAAAAAGATGTGGGTCATAACTACTTTTCTTTGTACAATCAATTTTACTAAAGTTTTGATTGTAATCCCTGGTGATCAACCTGCCATCTGTTTGAAAGGAACCTGACAGAACAAATTGAAATGATAATTTGTCATTACTATACATAAGTAGAACCCTCACAGATATATTGCAGCAAAACCACCATCACATTTCCCCAGACTGTGTTTATTGCCATTTAAAACACTTTTATCGTACGAGGTCATGTTGTGCACTACAACATTTCATTTTTGTTGACAGTAATTATTCTTTCAGCTCAATGAAAAACAAGTTTGTAATGCTTTTCATGAAAATGATTACTTGGAGATACTGCCAAATTTTAGATAACTTTTCACATTATTAAAAAGTATATGCGCTTCAGCTCAATAATTCAGAATAATATTCTCTTACATTAATTTTGTATGTTTCACTTTCTGTTGTTTATTGTCTTTGTGCATTTTAATGATAGTTTTGCCTCAGAACAGTAGATTACAGCCTGTGGTGTGGACAGGGGCATGTATGGGCAATAGGAATGCCTGTCTTCATTATTAACATTTTATTAGTTTGAAAATTGCTGACCCATATTTATATGTGCAAAGTATCTCATCCTTGAATTAAATTTCACTCTATATTAGAATTTTTTTTTGGTGCTTGCATATGTCTGTATATCCAAATAATTTTATATATCTGTATACCCAAATAATTTTATATATCTGTATATCTGTTTACATCTGTATATCCAAAACTCTGAAATATTATTTTTACATTAATATATACTCCTAATTTAAATTTTGTCATCAGACAGTCGGTGAAGATTATGGCCACAGTAGTGTAAGATTTTTCAAGAGTTATCTTGATCTGCTTTAATCATCCAATTGAATTATTTGGTTTTGCATCTATTCAGAATTGCAGGACTACCTTGGGAACAATGGGAACGTTGAGCATAGTAATATTTTGCATAAGTAAGCTGAATACCTTTTATCCTGAATACTCTAAAAATATTTCTTATATTGTCATAAAAAGCTATACTTGTGTAATCATATGTGTAAGCATGTTTCCTCAAGGAAACTTATTTAATATCAACTACAAAACAAAGTGAATGAAAGAATTCAGTTTTTTCAAAAAAATTGTTTCATCTTGAAAAGAACCAAATATCCCTATACCCCATCTAAAATTAATTAAATAATTGTCCATGGCACAAGTATAATTTGCAGTCATAAATGGAAGCAGACCCAAACTCAGTATCCTACTGTAGGAAACAGAGCAACAAGGCAGTATCTGTATCTTCTCCTACTAGTGATAAACTAATATTCCTAAAACTGATACCATTTTCTGCCTCGAGTTTCTGTGTTTAAAGACATTTTAAGTAGCAAGGTACATGGAGTTGTTTTCTTATTTGTGCAGGCCACTCCACGAAAAAATATGACTGTGGAGTGCTTTGTGTCATTTCATTTCAAGCCAGCAAAGAGGCTGGCTCCAGCAAACAGAACTTAGCAGTTCTCCTGAAGAAGTAAAAGCCGAGAACAGAGAATACCCTTTTAAACTAGATCAGGAAGTATAACAACGACAGCAGAATGCTATTACTCCAGAAAGTCCCCAGAAAGTCATAATTGACACATAATGTAAATCCTTAGAATAGAATATTTGACCAGTAAACAATTTCATTTAATATAACTTTTGATCGATTCCTGAAGTTACAGCTAGAGAAAATATCCAGTAAAGATGGTTCTTGGTAAAAGAGGATGCAGCCAATCACTTCTCTAGAATATTTGCAGAATAAAAAACTTCATGCTTTGCTATACAGAACTTTGATTATATTTCAGTATTTCTTAAAAATGTAACTGATTTAAAGTTCTTAATCAACATTTGTTAATACAACTGTTGTACTGTACATTTTTTATATCATAAGAATGTTTGTAGAATAAGTATCTCATTTCAAGATAACAATTCAAACTGACCTAAAACTAACTTGCAAAAATCAGATCTGTGATCTCATGTCTGAACTGTCTGCAATAGCCCTACAGATATTCATGCTAGTTCAGAGTAGCATTATCAAAACTTCTTTTTCTAAAAAATAGAGAAAAATACTAATATAATTCTAATGTGAGCCAATGGTAGGAGTAGAAAGTCTATATTCCTGACTGCCTACCTTATTTATAGCCCTTACTACCCTTTTCTATGTTTGAAAGGAAGCTTAAAGGAACAGCAGGAGTAAGAGAGCCTGCTTAGGTACAGGTTGGGCTCTTGCGGTTGGTTGGTTTCGGTATCTGGAGCAGCATGTTCTCAAAATGAATCTTTTAAATGAGATTGCATTATCCATAAATATTCTATTCTATGTGTGTCCTTTGAATGCAAAGTTCACACTAAGCCTACTTAGTGAAGATACAAACACAATTTTTCTCCTTACCTAGCTACTTCACAGAATTTACAACCAATAAATAGTGTTGCTTTGACTTTCTTAAAGTTTCTGCCTTTGGTCAGTATCTTCCAAACTTATTATGGAAAAACCTCACTTTCTCCTTAGGACATTAACATAATCAGAATAAACATATTGAGGTATTTTTGGTGGCACGATATTTAATATTTTAACCTAAGACCCTTTTCTTTCTAGCCGAAGGTTTATTTCAGATACTGTTAATTGAAAATTTTTTATTTAAATAATTTGTTTATGTTTTCATTAATAAAACTGTTCTTCATCTCAAAGTACAGAATTTGATTTATGGAAAATATTCCAAGAAAAAACTAAAATCCCAGGTTTCTATAATTGCCAAACAAAAGTGTAGAGAGTTATGTAGAAATACATAGTTGTTTAAGTTTAATCCTCTATCCTTCATTTGTCTTATAAAATTAAGTTTCAAGAGAGGGATACCTGTTTATTTACACCTGTAGAATCCGTTGAACTCTGGCCTGTTATTTCAAGGCAGGTTTAATAAATCTACCTTCCAGCCACCTTTACTCCAGATGATATAGAATATACTAATTTCTGTATTTAATTCAGTAGAAATTAATTGGGATTCTGTGGAGTATTTGGCAGGAATAGTTTCAACTGACACATCTTTCTCATCTGATTTATGATAAGGCTGATTCAAAGGAAAAGGTAAAAAATACATGTCTTGCGAAGCAAGGAGACCCCGTTTCAAAAAGTGTCCATCTTAATCTACAGTGGAGTAACATTCTGAGCACTTGAGTTTTGTCTAATCTTTATACTTTTTACCAATACTTTGTTCTGGGGAAAAAATTTGTCTGGAGCTAATTTTAGCAGAGAAAAATCCAGGTTCCCACACTGTAACAACTTTAAGATAAATTTGTTCTGAGTATTCATAAAAAGTAATATTCTGTGAAGAGTTGACATCTATAAGGAAAAGTTCAGTTCTCTGGTAGTTAAAAAAATATTTTAAAGCAATTATTCTGTCATTTGGCTGTTGAGTGTGTCCTCCTCCTCCTCCTCTTTTTTTCCTTCATTTGTCTTAGCCCTTATTTCAAATCCACAGCAAAAAATTCTGTATTTTACATGTCCAAATGCATTAGGTTGCCTGGAATTATGTTGTTAGGATTTCTGTTGTTAGATTTTTTGTTGTTTGTTTGGTTGGTTTTTTTTTTTTTTTTCCATTTCTGTAAAAATGTTTATTATTTTATGCAAGAAATTACTAAGAGATGACCATATAAAAAATTAATAGCTTTCCTAAGATCTTGTTGCTTCACATCTGAGAGCTGGATGTGCTTGATGTGTGAACAAACACCTTCCAAGCCCCCTTTTAACTGCCTAATCACCCTCTGCAAACATGTGTACATATTTACATATGAAGCTTTGCCTGTAAAATTAATTCTGTACTTTATCTAATTTTATGCGGATAAGTGGATTGTTTTTAGTGGTGTGCAAAATCATAAGTATCTGTGTAATTTATTTCATTTTGATTTTGAAAACTAGCTGCTGTGGCTGGTTTGGAAATGTGGCATTTTACTGCCATAGTGGGGGACACTGTATTCTTCTGTGAAGATTGAAAAGAAAATTATATGCCGACTTAGTAGAGGGAACTACAGTTATAACTTTGAGCAGTGTCCCAGAAAGAGGTTGTGTTAAAAATCAAAAAGAATAAAAGAGATGCCCAAGAATAGCTTTTGATATCATTGAAGGAAAAGACGTTTTTTACTTGAACAAAATCTGCCTTTAACATTTTAATTGTGGTTTTGCTTGTACAAATTAGAATGTTATTTATTTCCTACAAGAAATACTTGCTTAATACTGCATTGAAGCCATTTTTTTTGTGTGTATTATTGGTGTACCTCACCACTGTTTCTTGTAACCTGCTTATGATGCTTCACTGGAGTATTCAGAGAAGTATTCTGGACTAACTAGAACATTGTTAAATGTATTTACTAAGACACTTTTCCCCTCCCCCAAGAAACAACTAAGAGATTTCATTATTATAAAATATATGCCACTGTAATTCGATGACAAAAAGTTCAAGCATTGAAAATAGATGAATGCTATTATTAGGGTGCCAATATGCAAATAAAAAAGAGGATATATTTTGTTGGGATTTTTAGGGTAAAGTTTGGAAAGTTAAACACCAAACAGAAAAAGTATTGGTTTTGCATTTTAGTATTTAAATCACACCTCAGACAATATATTTTTAAAAATAGTAATTGTTTGTAGGCATCTGAAGGTTATTTTCTTTTGTTTATTTGTATAGGGTTAGGTTAAATATATGGTGAATGAAACACCTCAGGTAACAGAAAGTTGCAAACTGCTTATGATAATAGAGAAATAAAAAGATTGTTAATCCAGTATGTATAATTAAAGGGAAGAATTGAAAAAATTAAGACTGCAATTTTTGTTTTGTGGAATGGTAATTACATTTTCAGTAGGAAGAACTAGAAAGAAAGATTTCTATGAATCTATGGTGAGATCAGATGGTCAGCTGATTTAATCATCACAGTGCCACTGAACTAATTTAAAGAATATGGGGCCATGATCTTCTTTATTTTTAATTTTCTTGAAGCAATTAATTAAAAACATGACCCAAATCTGTATGAATCAATCCTTCTTCTGGATAGGAAATTCACACTTTTCCCTGGTATACAGTGATAACTGCGTGTTGCAACAACTTTTTCCTTCTTTTTATTGCTCTGACTTCTGTTCTGCACCTGTTTGTATGAAATGTAAACAACTTAGGTAAAATTAGGATGGGTTTTCCCAGTAAATCAGAGCTTGTGAGGACTTAAAATAACTTTTCATTTTCAATATACAGTAACTTTCTTCGGTAATATGCTTGCAAATGTTTTTTTTCACGTTTTCCATTTCACTAGTAGCTGTAGTAAGACGCTAGATTAGACTGTCGAGGCAAACGCGGGATCTTTCTAAGGACGTGGGCCCCCTCTGCTGTTAGAGAGGACTAAATGCTGTTGCATGCCGGCTTTTTTCTTTCCTTGAGTTAGTGCGAAGATGACATAGGATGGCTGAGGAAAATGCAGTAATCAAGATCTCTGATATTTTTTCTTTTTCGTAATTCAGCATAGGATTTTATGTAAAGATGAGACATGCTATTTTCATTTTGTGCGTGTGGTGGTCACAATCTGTAGAATCTCAGGAAAAATAAAGGACAGTGTGCAGGACTTGGTGACTTGTCGGATCTATGACTCCCATGTTTTGGCTTCAGGACACTCTTATTTTTCTGTACCTTCCATTTGTGAGAATTCACTCCGTTTTGTTGTTGGAGTTTTTTAGTTGTTTTTTGTTTGTTTGTTTGTTTGTTTGTCTTGTGTGTGTGTTTGTAACTCTGTATTTGAATATCCCTTTTGCAATGAAAAGTAACCTTTTAAAAAGAAATTATTGCAGTACAGAGTTCCAGAGAGCCATATTTTTACACTGGTGCCTGAAAAAATGTCTAATTTTATTTCCTGGTGCTGATAAAGAAAAAAAGATGCATCAGTTACAGGTTACTCACCTAATTACTGATAAAGAATATACAAAAATTACGCTTATTAAGACTGCCTTCTGTAGAACTGTTTAATAGTTGTTATAAGAATAGCAACTCGGTTGTTGTTTTTCTTTCAATTAACAAGAGTGTTAAAAGTTCTTTCATCACTACTAATAAAAGGACTTCTTAAGACAGGTTTTAACATTATGAAGGCAGTTTCCTTATGTCTGTGTGAGTTTTCATACCCTGTAAAAATAACTTAGCTCTATGTATTTTAAGTCCTTTGAATTATTCTGACTTTATTTTAAAATATAACAAGGTATTTATGAAAGGCAGTCTTTGTCATATGCAAAGAGGAACATTTCTTTTATCTACTTGTTGGCTCTTTTAAGTATGAAAACATTGCAACTTGTTGAAAAAGGTTAGGAAAGATGTTTTTACTGTAGTATGTGCCCCATTAATAGAAGAAAGAAAAAGGAATTTTCTTAATTGTAGTGTGAGACAAACTAACTGAATATTCACTCCCTTTGTGACAGAAGAATGGAATTTGGATTAATATACACTTACTACAGTTGAAGAAACAACTGAGATAAGAATCTGAGGCAATGTGGTACGAAGTGTATTCAAGAGACTTTCATACTATATTTTTGTATTCTTAAAGCGGTCCTCTTAAATACTTCCAAAGGTGAAAATTCTCTTTTGCCGTGCAGTGTTCTTAATATGGCAATTCTTGGAGGGGAAAATGAATTTTTAAAACACTTTGTCTTCAAGAGATACTTTAAAAATATTGTATCATTGTCATTAGAAGTCTTTAAAAGTCTCTCTGTTTCCTTGAGAATGATTACAATGACTAGTCTTTTTTTTAGTCCAACAATCAGGTTTTATGCAAGTGGAGATAGAATCTTTTTCTCCTTTGAAATAACTTCATTTCATATAAAATATAGATCCAAATTTTCTTATAAATCTGCTCCAAGTCCATTCACAATTGAAGATGGCTAAATAACTAGCAAATTTATAAGAAATTACATTTGCAATAACAGCTATTGGGAGTCATCACTACAAATTTTCATAAATGCTTTATAATTTTACAAAAATATATATATACTTATATTCCTTTTACTCTCTTGGTACTTCAGCATATCTAATCTTTCAAGCTTGCAATAAAGACTTTTTGTGAAAAATGCACTCTGAAAATCTTCCACTTTCTTTATGCACGTTTCTAAATTCCTTATTCTCACTTTGTGATCCACAAGCAAACCTTATGCTTATTCTTATGTGTTTAGTTATCTATTGTTTACTTTTGGTGACCTCATTTTTTCCATCTGCTGTAATATGCAGAACACTATTATTTAAAAACTCTATTTTTATTGTTCAACCAAGGTTTTTTCCTTTTGTTCCTAAACATATTATGGAATACATTTGTTCCTCCTCTTTTTTCCACTGCACATGAAGTTAAAACTCAATTTGCTCATCTTCAGATCTGTGCAGTTTTCATTTTAGAAATTCTTTTTTCGCTAGTTTTTCCCTCTTCCATATTACCATGGCTTTTAACTATTAAATGGTGAGCACTGTATCTCTTAGAATAGCTGTTTGTGGAGAGGGTAATGGTTCATCAAGTCTGGAATTTCTTTTTTGACTGTGATTTTCTCCATAGGGAAGTTTCTAAGAAGAAGTCTTTTAGGAAAAAGTGTAAGAACAGCACAAGGATATATAGTAATCTCACTTAAGACATTTTCATCTCCCAGTCATTTTCATGTATGAGTCTTCTATTCAGGGTGTGGATCCTATTGAATTTAAAATGACATGGATTTCTTTTCCATGAACTTTAGGTTTTGTTATCTGTAGCCACTCTTCACAAAGACTTCCAGAGATCAACTCTTTGTTACATAAAACCCAGAACTGTTTATCTTTGAACGTCATCCCCACTAGCTTCATGTCATGCCCAGTCCTCAAATCAGAAAACAGAACAAAATATTTAGTGTATCCCCTTTCCTTGTACATGTAATCTTGTAGATGATTTTGCCTCTCCTGTATTTGCCTGCATTTTGCTTTTTTAATATATTTGCGGTGTATTATCATGGGCTAAACCTAATTTTGAAAACCTGTATCAATTTTTAAAAATTCTCTGGTCCACAATAGTGATAAGGCAGCCTGCAGACTCACAGAATCCCATATGTTTCTGAGATCTCTAGCCAGCCTCCTGCTACAGCATGTTGCTCAGGCACTGCTTACTTGGGTTTTGAGCATCTCCACAGGTAGAGTTTCTACAGCCTCTTGGGACAGCATCTTCCAGTGTTCAGCCATCCTCATGGGAATTATTTTTTTATACATCCAGTCAAAATATAACATGTTCCAATTTGTATCTACTGCCGCTTATCCTACATCTTACAGCAGTCCTGCTGTAAGTCTCATTCCCTCTCTCTACACCTTCCTATTAAGTAGTTGCAGACAGTGCTGAGGTCCCAACTTAGTATTCTTTTCTAACAGATAAACAATCCTACTTTTCTTAGTCTCATCTTTGAGAGGTTCCCTGGACTTGTTCCACTATGTCAGTGTCTTTCTTGTACTTAGAAGCCCAAAAGTTAGCATGCTATACTCCATGTGGTCTTAAGATGATGAAAATCACTTCCTTCAGTCTGCTGAGAACAATTTTATTAATACAGATAAATATGTGGCCTTCATTACCACAAGGACACATTGTGGAAGCTTATTAGCTTACTAAGTAAGTTCCTGTCCACCAAAAACTTTTTCTGGGTGGCTTTTCCTTGACTAGACAGAAAAGTGCCTGCACTACTGCGTGGGGTTATCCCACTCCAACTACAATATTTTCCACTTAATCATTGTTGAACTCTTTGTGATATTAAAATACTTTTATGTCCAAAGAGCAGCCTTGCCTTCCACTTATCAACCACCTCTCTCTGGTGTTGTCACAACTGCACCTCTCTGTTGCAGATGCAGAAAACTCAGATTTTTTCAGCAGCCTGGAGATGTAGGTTAAAAACAGAAATTCAGATTTGTCAGTGCTTAAGACTAAATGTGTTTGAATAAAGAAAAAGACCTTTTTATTACTGGTTTAAAACTATTAGTAATTTCACTGCTAAAGAGCAGTCAAGCTGTTATGGTGAATGCCACTGAATAGCAACAAAGTGCAAAAGAGTACCTTCTTGCTAACACGGCAAAGCAAGGTTTAAAAAAAAGGTCAAGAAGATGTTGCTAATGGGTGTTAGGGAGGTTTCATGTACTGTGTTTTCTCTTCCTCTCTGGGTTCCTATGTGCCCTACATACTTGCTCAGCCTGCCTCTGCAGTGACCGTTTTTGCCATACAGCGTTTATTTACAGTGCACTCAGAGGAGCTCAGCTAGAAGCAGATTTTACAGTTTCAGCCTAGTGACCACCACTTTGCCTCTCACACAGCTGACCTGTCATTCCTTCCATCCTCAAGTCACTTTAACAGAGTGCGCACAAGAGATTATACCCCTGGTGCTTCCAGTTCCATAACTTTAAAAGAATTAAGTTTCATGAACTGATTAGCATCCTGTGAGGAAAAGAACTGCTGGCTGAAGAAATTCCATGCTTTCAATATTATCTAGAATGACAGGGCACAACACGTTTAACTCTGCTTGAAATGTACAAACTTTGCCCCTTCAAGTGGAAACTGTGGATCAGACTTTTTCAATTGATCAGTGATTACAAGCAGATATGACTCAACTATAAAGTATCACTGGTTATATTAGAAAACTACTTGAATTGATTACATTTGATTAAGGATCTGCTCCTTCCTGGAATTTGGGATGATCTTGCCAACTTTTGTGTGTAATTTTACTGTCTTCTTGAATTTGTTTTTGTCCAGTAAACAAGGTGTTTTCTTCCCTGCTTCTCTTATTCAAGATGCATTGAGCAAAACCTGATATTTTAAATTTCTGCTTTACTTCCTCCATTTTAAAACCCAGATCACATTTTTAATCAAGTCCAGCCTTTCTCTTGTTCCATACTGTAGGACTTGCAGTTGTGCCTCCCCCGTACTGCAGGTTATAATTTCTAACTATGTTCAGAAGATAAAAATTAAGAGGGAAAATGGCAGCAGCAGCGTGGAAAATCGAAATAGCACTGCTGTGGTTTAATGCCAGCTGGCAACTAAGCATCCCACAGCTTCTTGCTCACTCCATTCCAGGAGTAGGACGGAGGAGAGAATTGGAAGAGTAATGGTGAGAAAACTCATGAATTGAGATAAAGACAATTTAATGGCATAGAAAAGGAAGTAAATAATAATGTTTACAATAATAATAAAGGAGTTGGAACACACAAAACAAGTGATGCCCAGTGCAGTTGCTCATCACTCCCTGATTGATGCCCAGACACTTTCTAAGCAGAAGCCTACAGCCAGCTTTCCTACTTTTTTATGTACTAAGCATGGTGTCGTATAGCACGAACCCTTGGCCAGTTAGGCCTGGCTGTGTCCCCTCACCCCGTCTTGTGTGTCTCTAGCTCGTTGGCTGGGCACGAGAGGCAGGGAACTCTTCAACTTGGAATAAACACTACTTAGCAACAATTAAAGCGATCAGTGTGTTATCAACATTAGTCTCATATTGAATACAAAAACAGAGCATGATACAGCTACTAGAAAGAAAATTAATCCTATCCCAGCCAAAACCCAGACTGTATTTACCCCTTATTGAATACCATTTACAAAATGTTCAGGTTCCACACTTTCTAATTAATCACCTCGACTGTCTTCTGATATATACACAAAGATACTATTCCCTTAGAAATGAAAATAATATAATGTTGTGGTGTCCCGCGTGCGCTTGGAAGCGCTGGCTGCTGGGCTAGCTCAGTGTCCCTCACCGCAGCTCACACGCTCTGGGTCGGGGCAGCTAGTTGCACAAGCCACCTCCTCCCCATGGGTTCTTGGTTCCCCACACCCAATGCAGGACGAGATGTTTTGGCAATCATGGTGACAGCAAGAAGGAGGACTCTGAGCAGGGTAAACAGGCTTTATTAAGTGGGAGACCGGACGGGAGCTCTGCACCTGACCGCTGCTGCTCAGGAGAGCCCCAAACAAGGGTTGTGCACGATCTTATAAACAGGGGAGGACCAAGGGGTGGTAACAATTCAACAACCAATCAGAATAACTTAGGGTGGAACCGGGTGTGGAACCGTGGAACAGGGGAACCAGTCACAGACGGGGAGTAGGCACTAGCCTATCACTCGATGCCCTCCCTGGAGCTTTCCAGAATCCAGGGAAGGGCCCCAGAATGATAGACAGGGTGTCCGAGGGGAGAGAGAGAGGATTGACAGGGACAGGTGAGGGGCAAGGTGATTGACACATAACTGAATGTTATGTGCTCTCTCAACTTCTTCTTGTAAGAGAGATGCTCCAATCCATCAATCTTATTTCTTACCCTTGGCTGGAGCTGGTCCAGGAATTCCATGTCTCTCTTATCCTGAGGAGCCCAGAACTGGACGCAGCACTCCAGGTGAAGCCTTGCCAGGGCTGAGACAATGAGCAGGATCACTTTCTTTGATCACAATGACATCAAAGTCCTGTAACTGCACACAGATCTATAATTCATCCTGTTTGTTCCCCATGCCGCAAGTGTTGGTTTACATTTGCTTTTGTCAATATCCCAGTAGGATTGCAACGGGATGCCCCATAGTCCTGTCATGTAATTAGGTCTTTCACTGCTTGTGCTTGCTTTTGCTACTGGGTGGTCACTATAGCTCTCCCCTTCCCACATCTTATCTCTTCGAGGCTGGCAATATTCCTATCCCCCTTCAAATCTGGTTTAAGGGTCTCTTAACAAGCCCTGCTGGCTTTTCAGCTAAGATTCTTTTCCGCCTTTGAGAGAGCCCCATTTTTTACTTGCAGGCTCACTATTGTATAAACTGATCATGATCCAAACCCCAATTTTTTTTCTGGTAACATCTGCCTCAAAGCCAGGTATTCATCTGCATGATTACCCTGTTTCTTGCCCCATCATTCAGAGCAAGTGGCAGGACAGATGAGAATATGACATGTCCTCCACATCCCTTCACCACTTGTCCCAAGGCTCTAAATTCTGTCTTGATTGTCTACAGCCTTTCTCTTGGGACCTCATCACTGCTCACCTAGAAAACCAGTAGAAGGTAATTATCCATATATAATTATCCATGGGCTGTGCCAGGCTAGGAAGTTTCTAGGTGATGTCTCCTACCTGGGCTCAGTGATAAAACATGTCATTGTGTGTTGGGTTTGGTTGATATAGAGGGCATCTGGGACCTCCATTCCTCTAAAAGGGTACTACTATCCTTCTTTTCTTGATTTTTGAGGACGTTGTGATGCAAGGAGTAGACTGCCCTGCCCTAGGTGATCTCTCCATCCCAGAAGAGCCTGTTCCCTGTTTCTCAGATTCCAGGTTCAAGGTATAAATAGAGTTAAAATTTATTCTTAATGGTTATCTTAGGGTGATATCTAATTATCTCAAACATAATAAAACCCCAGACATTGTGAAAATAAGAAGCAAACAGCATATTTATAAAACCAAACTAACACTGAGTTGCTTTATGATTTGTCCTTTGGATTATCTCTTTCAGATAATAGATTTCATGTTTTATATCCATATGAAAAGAAACCCCACTGAATCCTTAGTTCCTTTTTGACTTGCTGACAAATGTTATTTTTAGTGAGCTTTATGTGCATTCTTTGATAACATTAAATAGAATATCCTGTGTAAGCACAGAAAGTATAATTTAAAATTCAGCTTAGAATTTTTGATTCTGCAACAGCAACTTCATTTAATTTTTTGTCAAGTTAGTATGATTTGGTTTCAGTCAGGTGTTAATGTAACACAAACATTTAGCATATTCTGTAAAGATCTGCCAATTGTTCTTGCCCTCAATTTTATAAATGAAAAGAAGTGACACGTTGATTACAGTTATATCTGACAAAAATGTTTGAAACATTTTACCCCTCTGAAAATACAGGTGTCCCTTAAATTAGTGATGAAGTGGTGGTACAGCTGTAGAGGGTGACAGAGGATTGATGATTTTTAACTTAATTGTCCTAGTTTTAGAGATAGTTCCTGTCCACATTTGAAGTCAATTGACATGGGCTGAGAAAAAAAACTCTATAGTAATAATTTTGGCCAGTCTATAAGGTGATGTTAAAGCTCTGTTAATTATATTTGTTGCCTAAATATACTAGTTTTCTTTACTTCACAGACTACTGCAGTCCCTTGGAGTACCTGATAGCAGATTAAATCTGAAGATTTAAATATATTTTCAGGTTTAAACATATTTTCAGATTTATATATATTTCAGATTTAAATAAGTATATTTTATATTTAAATATATTTTTATTCTTCTGTAATTAAGATTACCCTATGATATACCTCAAAAATTATTTCAGATGTTTTTAGATAGATGCACTAAAATGCCCACTTTTTTTCCATTTTTCTCTAAGACGTTATTTATTTGTGCTAGTCTCACAAAAAACCTGATCTCTTACTATACAAAAAATTTATAAGACATATGCAACCAAAAGGAGTTTTGAAGGTTTCTTTCCAGGGACATTTAGAAAAAACTAACAGCATTTAAAACTTCAGAATAGAATTCTGCAAGATAGAAATAAATTTCAATGCAAGATTTATGAAAGTAGGACTACTAAAGTACTACTTAAGATTAAGAACGACACAATGTAGAATTGGCAAGCACACATATACCTACAGTTGATTACAGAAGGGTTTCTGAGAATCATACTTTCTGGGACAATTCTATAAAGGAAAAAGTGTTGTGCATTTAAAGTATCACAATCCCAAGCTTTTCCATGTAGGGAAGGAAGTTTTTCCTCTTGAAACTCTTTCTGTGTGCCAATTCTGAATAACATTGTAGAACATCAGTTGTGTTATTTATGTTCCAATTCTTTCAAATCTGCAAAGTGACCGGCTTATCATCTATAGAAAAGATACAGAAATTACTCCAAGTGAATTGTATGAGTAGTTATTTCTTTAATGTTTCATTTTATTTTCTACTCAAAATTTTAGGAACTTCAGACTTCTAAAAAACATCTTACAATAACAGGTTTGAAGTGAAGCATTTACAAGTTTAACAGCCTAAAAGGAAATCTCCATGCTCTGAGGTATCCTGTGATTTTAAACCTTGTTAAATGGCTATTATTCCTCTTTTAATGCACTTACTTTTTTGCCATTAAGTAGTAGCTCATCTCCAGACAAGTCAATTAGTTATGCAGTCTTACTATAGACTTTCGCAGTTATTTTCTTTTCTTCTAGTACCTCACAATTTTATAAATATTTCTTTGAATTCTTCTCAGCTTTTAATGCATGATCAAAATAACAAATTATTTGAACTACAACAGATGGTGTGGATTTCTTATAAAGTAAACTGTCTGTGCATGTGTCTGACCTCAGAGAAACATACTTGTTTATTTGTGCATTACATTCTGGCTTAACCACCATGCTTGGAGAGCCTGGGTTAAGTCTAGTTTGGCAATACATATTGCTTGTGCTAGCTTGATAAATAAACTCTAAAGTTTAGGAATCTGGAATGTCGATGTACTTTTTGCCAAGTACTTATGATACTTTATAATCCTTAGATTTCTACAAAGCCATGATGCATTCACTGCTAGCAATAGGCAGAATTATGCTTCCATGATCAAGCTATAGGCAGAGTTATGCTTCCATGATTAAGCTAAACAGTTATCTGAAGGTTTTAACAGTTATCTGTTGTGAGTCTATCCTTAAGAGATCTAGACTTACAATCAACAACTTGTTTAGCTGCTGTGCTTTTAAATGAAGTCTATATCCCTATGAAACACAGACTGGGGGATTTGACTCAGTGTGGTTCCTTCTGTAGTGTCCTTCACACTGACCTCTCCTTTCCCTTCTCCTCAGGACTGCTCTTCAAAGAAATTTATGCTTGTAGTTGTTTTTTGCTCATGTGGGCCAAGTCCTTTCCTTGGAATTAACTAATAGTTATCAGATATATTTGTGCATTGCTGTGTCAGAAACGCTGCCTAACACTCCTGCCTGTCCTTTGATATAATTGTGTAGAAGTACATTAATTTCCCTTAATTTACCCTATGAAATGTGGTGGGTTTTTTTGTTTTGTTTATTTGTTTGTTTGTGGGGGTTTTTTTGTGGAATCATGACAGTATTTGCAAGTGTGGGGAAAAAAAAAGAAATTATTGATGAAGTCACATTTTGTTGACTTTCAAAGTGAATTTGAGCTGATATCCTGAAATGTTTTTATTAGAAACTTCTCAAGAATCAAAGTGCTCTAGAATTTTAAGTGACTGCAAACGGTTTTATTATAGTGGTAACCATCCCATCCCATCCCATCCCATCCCATCCCATCCCATCCCATCCCATCCCATCCCATCCCATCCCATCCCATCCCATCCCATCCCATCCCATCCCATCCCATCCCATCCTTCATGTGTATTCTGTTCCTTTTTTGAAAATATACTATACCGTACCATACTTCCCGTGTATTCTGTTCCTTTTTGAAAATATACTTATAAATGCATGTGTATCTGAATATGATTTTGAAAGGTCTTTTAATGCCATTTTAGGAACCATTGTTCTGTTAGGATGTTAAAAATGTACTCAGATCAAAGACAGACAGTGAATACAGCAGCCTAGAATTTCCTTTGAATATTTAGAGGTGCATGTGTCTCCCATACCTTGGTCTAATAAAGGTTTTATCTCTTGGTGGATGCCTGCCATTTCTGTGCTAAATGCAACCAATCCCCTTCTTACCTGTTGGCAGCTGCCGGTTCTGTGGTCTCCTCAGCAGGCCATGCATGTCACTGCTAGGAAAAGAGTCTGATAAGCATTACCCTTCACTTGGCAAATCCATAAATACAGTCCCAGTGCTTTGAGAATGTGACAATTGGCAGGTATTGAACTTTGTTGACAGAAAATGTTTTACTTAGACTTCTATCACCTGGTAATTTCTTCTTTTATCATTTTATTCCTCACTAATGTGCTCCTCAATTCATTTATTTGCCTTATTATTTCCAAATAAGAATCACATTGCCACTCAAGATACTTCTTTTCTACTTTATCTGGAACAATTCTCTTCAGTCACCTCATATCTTCAGTATTATGTTATTTGCTCCAGGAAATCAAACCATGGCATACCAGCCATTCTTCACAACCACCTCTGACTTCTTCTTTTTTCTCCACTTCTGTACCACTCTCAGGTGCTCGAGTGCCTCAGTGTGTTCTGGCCTTACAGCTGCTACTGCTTTGAGCAGGAGAGTGGACTTGATCAGGGGAGGTCATTATCAACTTCTGTGATCCTCTGATACTGATCTGCTTGCTTTCAAAGAAGTAACACATGGGAGGGTTGGTTTTGGCTTGCATTCCTATATGTCTGGAATTCTCTACTTGGTCCCAAGTAAGATGCAATAAAAGTTCTGTTCCTTCCAAGTGACTGCATTTATTCTCTAATAAGGAAAACTCTGTTCAAGGTAATTTAAAATAGACAAAACCACATAATAGATCTTATATGTTGCTTAGCAGTTAAAAATGTTAAAGTTTATCATACTCTGTGTTCAAAGTTGTTGTAACAAAGAAAGTATTTTAAAATCCTTGTTTAATGTCTTTTATGTGAGATCAAATACTTGTTTAATCTTGCACAGTATTCTCTGCAGAACCAATTAACTTATTCTTTCTATATGCTGCAGCTCAGAAAGTCTTTGTAATTAATAGAAAAGTACTTTAAAGCTGTATTTTTTTTTAAGTACATTTATCATCAGCCTGTATTTTTTTAAAGTACATTTATCATAAGATACATATTTCTTATGAACTTTTGTGAAAAGTACAAGAACTGAACACATTAATTTTATTTTTTAGTATCTTTAGGTGGCCACTGGATGACAATAAAAACTCCTGGTACTTCTAGATTTTTTGTAATGAATTTCACTTATTAGGAGATTCTAGTTCTATGCTTTTGTTTTGAGCTTTATAATGATTCATTTAAATGTATGGTAGACAGAGATACCTCTGTTCTTAATATAACTTTTACCTATGAGATATTAGTATATAAAATTTGCAAAATTAGATTTAACTGTCAGTTAAATAGGACATACAACATGCTTAAAACACTGTCAGTATTAACTCACGGAAACTAGGCATATTTTGGCTCTCAAATGCTCTCATTTCAAGAGGACCAGTAACTTTTGTATTGAATTTAATAGAAATTTTCAAGATTTCATTTCAATAGGGAAGAGCCAATCAGAACCCATCAGAATAAAAGAGTGTAAAAATACCTCTTTTTTTTTGTAATCTTGATTAAAACCTCTAGAGAAGTTTTTTAGTTGTACCTATGCTTTCTTGATGTGTGTGAAAAACACATACTCAGGTTTTCCAAGTTTTATTAATAAATTTGGTGGTCTTTGCAAGAAAATGAGATTTTTTTAAAAAATTATAACATAGTCTAGTAGGGCTATTTCTCAATTAATCTTTATAGAAAAAGAAGTACTTAGTTGGGTTTTTTTTAACACATTAAACTCTACATGCCATTTTTTCTTTATGGAACAGTTTTAAATCTTTATTCTACTACCTGCGTAAACATCTCATGCTACTGTAATTTTTCTGCTTTATCTTTCCCCAATCCTGACTCTTAAGCTAAGCACTTTGTCTAACTCACGTAATGCTTATTTGATATTGCTGAAAGTTAGATCTCTGCTTTTTATTAGAGTGAAGACTTTCACATTTCTATTTCTGTATTTCATATTGAAATAGATTATTTCTAGTTCATATTTTGTATTTCTAGTCTATAATAAAATCAGTCCACAGGTTTTAATTTCAATTTATGAGCCTACTTGAGATTTTTCATAGCTTTTCCTTTGAGTACAAGGAGGAGAAAGATGGGCAGGCATATGCCAAAATGTGGTATCTGGAACATGGATCATGTATGTTCAGAAACTGAACCTACTGACACAGTGAGGAAAAGCATTCTCATTAGCTATTCGTGCAAATAATTACTTAGTTCACTTTTTCTGTTAAAAGGATTTATCCTGCTGTTCTATATACATGATATCTTACCTCTTTGAAAATGTAACAAACCCACTCAATACCTGTAATCCAAGATGTCAACGGCCCTTGTTGACTTAGTTTAAGAACGAGGTTAATAAAACTTCTGATTTTTGGACTAAGGCTTTCCTTTTCCATAATTACCTTTGAAACATGGAACACCTTAAAATATGATCCCAGGCCCACTATGATAAATGTTAACGGTCCTCATGACATCGGTGATTGTTGATCTCCAGTGGATCAGTTTGACTAGTTTTCTAAAGCCACTGCAGGTACCTGAAGACTATGCTTGGAATAGACATCAGATGGCAGTATTTCATAGCATAAAAGAACATAACTCCTGTTAAACAGACTGAATGACTCAAAAGCAGTACTTGGAATTATTATGCAATTGTTAGGGGTTTTTTACTAAAAAAGAAAAAAAAAACACAGAGGGTGGTATTCTTTTTTTTTCCCACAGTTAAGAACATTTTAATATATCATGCTTTTATTTTGTCTACTTGTTGAATACCAGTTCTGTTTGTACTACTCATCCAATCAAGAAGGTGTGGAAGGAGTTACTGTGGTAGTTATGTGTTAGTTAAATTATTTTTCTCCCTGTGAAATAACACTCTATTTCCAGTTTTAATTTTATTCTTAATGAAACGGCTTTTTTTTTTTTTTTTTTTTTTTTTTTTTTTTTTTTTTTTTTTTTTGTAATTTTAATAATATCTGGGCTTCATTCTATATTTGTTCAGTGTTAATTTTTACATAATGATTAAATTTTCTATAAAATCTTAGAGAAATACACAAAAACATAATGCACAGTGATTTCTGCATTCTGTAGTGCTATTCAATACTGAGTTAATTTTGCAAGTACATTGTTGTCAAATTTCATGACGCAGTACAGGTAAAACTTGTCTACACAATGGGGCTGACACCTGATAGCAATGTCATTCTTAATGTAAGCTAACCTTTCCTCTGCTGTTCCGATCTACTCCTGTCAGCATCATGATGTTCTCTTTATAATCCTCATCAGGAATTGTCGCTTCAGTGCTAAGTACAAAGGTGATTCCTCTCCATTGTGAGAGAAAGCTGCTTTTGTAGGATTTCTGATTTTGCTGCAAAACAGGGAGCAGTATTTGCCTTTCACACCTGGTCATGCAATTGTAAAAGCCCTTCATCTTACCGAAAGCCAAGACACTGTGTGTGCTTCAAAGGAAATTCTTATTCACAAAGGATAGCTGGATTCTAAGACAAAGTATAAGAGGAACAATATATTGGAACAATGAAAACTGTATGAAACCATGGTTCTGATTTTAAAAAGAAATCTCTCACAGAGAAATCCCTCACAAAATGTTGATTCTTTGTTCCTCTAGGATGAACAGGAAGTATGGTTATAACTGAAAAGACTGTTGTTGTTACTGTTGCTGTAAAACAAAACTTTAAGCAAATTTTCACCTGGCTCGTGTTATTAGAGTTCATCTGCTGTTAGTGAGTTATCAACAGTTTAACATGTTTATAAAGACTTTGTCTTTCATAATAAATGAAGTTATTGATTTTATTAGAACTGAAAAATGTATAAGGCTCAAATTTGATTGGCAAAGGTGTTGTATCATGAAATTGCACCAATATCTTATTTTCATAATTGTATTTAAATAAATAAGAATTTTAGCTGTATGCATTCACCAAATAAATGCAAGTAGTTTTGCCTTTTTATTTTCTGTAAGTTCTCTTTGAATAGCTTTTGATATTTTATATCCCCATCATCCCTGAATAGAAAAAAAAAGGCATTTTCTTGCTTCAAGCAGTGGAAATATTATGATAAAAATAATAAAATAAGAATATCTCATTAAACACATACTAGTAGCTACCACAATCTTATTCCATGTGCATCTCTTAAATATTAGGGTTTTTTCTTATGAAAAATATATGGTAGCAAGTATCTGACTTTCCTAAATTCATTTGAAAATTAGTTGTGATCAACTGACTCAAGGGCAGGGAGGAGAAGGCAGAAATTAAGCCCTTTTCCGCTATTTAATGACAACATTTTCTAGCTAAAGAGGTAATCGTTTGAAATCTTAAATTTTTTCCTGGAACATGGAAGGTCCTGGAAAAATGAACATGGTAGATCCTTGAAAAAACAGAAGAGTTATTCAGCAGTCCCCTTTCCTCTCCACCTCCCTGAAGCTTCAGGAATAAGCAAAGGAAAGAGTAATCAAACAAAAGGAGCACACATCTGATGTTTAAGCCCTCCTCCAGCACTTTTTATGTACATAACCAGAAGTCACTCAAGCAGCTGCAGCACATTAGTTACGATAGTTTAACAGGCAGCTTTACAGCTCTGATAAAGGTTGTGCTAAAGCAATTTCTTCCTCTTGTGCTCACTTGCTATGATAGCTCAGAAGTGATCTTTGGCAGCAGGGGCTGTGAAATGAGTGGTAATGTTTAATCGGTTACTGTGGAGGAGTTAGCTTGCTTTTTCTTTTGTAGATCATTATCTATAGGCAGACGTTAAGGGCAGGCAACACCATGTTGAAAACAGAATAGGCTGAACTGGTGCAAGGTCTCTGAACAGTTTGTGGGGACTGATTTAGAACGGAAATATTTTAAACAGCTAAGCCAACATTTGATTGTATTAGACCTTAATAACAAAGTTACTTGAGAAACATGGCTCAGCAGACAAGTCCTGACAATTTGCCTGTTCCTGAAGTGGATAATACACACAGTCAAAATCCATGGCTAAATGAAGATCTTGTGAAGACCCTGAGGGAAAACCTGTTACAACACGAAAAGTCCAGGACAACTCGAAAATCTTCACCTGCTTCTACCCGGCTGTGTCCAGTTATTTCTCCTCGAAACTCTCCAAGGCTCTTGAGAAGGATGTTTTTAAATAGCAACATACCAAAACAGCGTCGTTTCACTGTGGCACATACCTGGTAAGCACTGAGATAAAATATTAGATTAATTTTTTTCATGGACTATTTATCTCTTTGCTGTTTGTGCTTATATTTCTTGGTTTGATCTCTGCATTAATCTCTCTGGTTGAAAGATACAGTTCTAATTTGTGAATAAACTTAATTGCAGTCCAGAAATTTAAAATAGTAATTCATATGAAGTAAGAAAATATATATTTCCTTGCACAAAGGCTGCTGAATTTCCTCTGATTTCTTAGGTAATAACTACATTCTTTCTTCTTCTTCCAAAATAAAAGAAGTACTTATTTCACTCTGTGCTGTTCTGGCCAGAGTGACTTGGCAATGTTTTCTTTAATGTGTCTGTGGGATTTTTTTTTTTTTTTTTTTAAATTGACAATTTTGGACTCCTCAATATTCTGCTATTCGTAGCAGAATAACATAAGTTTATTTATCTTTTAACAGTGCTCAAATTAAGAAGGACATGATAAAGAAGAATTATAGAAATAGATATTTCATGCGAAATAGTGATTTTTATTAAAGCAGTTGCTAGAATAAACAGGAAAGATGGTAAGATAAGCCCTTGGTAAATGAATCACTAGTAGTATTTCTTTGGTATCTTGATCATTTCTTAGATATGTTTTTGATCAATTCTAATAATACATTAATATTTCGCATCTATCTCCTGTAAAACAGCAGTATTATTTCATTACTTTTAGAATTATTCCCTCAAAAGATGTTGTGTATGAGATTAACTCAAAAACACACTCATGTTTGCTTTGATGAACCTGAGATGTTTGGGGGTTTTGCCTGTGAGTTCTTCCCTCCCCTCATCTGTTATTCCTCTAAAAAAAATGTAATATAAAGAAAGGAGGATGTTGAAATACGTTCAAAGAAAATAAGTCATGCATTCTAAGCAGTAAATGAATATGCTCTTGAAATTAGATCTACACTATAGCTATGTGATTGGTATGTGCATTGCACATTGTATACTAGTGTGCTTAAATCTTTACTATTTATTTCTATAGTTAAAGCACTTCTTGTATAAAATAATATTTTTACTCCTCAAAAGCATAAGAAAATCCATGTGCCTTTATAACTTAAGAACATTTTTTTGAAACCAATGTACCTGTTCAGATATTGCATTTGTAAAATAGAAAACTGAATGAAATCAGGATATTTCATGTTTCTTTAATAATTATGCATAAATTCAAACTGCTGTTCTGTGTTAAATAATTCACAAAACATCCTATACATAAGAATGTGGAGGTTAAAAAAGTAATTCAGGTAGATCTGGCTTACAGTGTAAGATGAAAAAAAATTCTGAAAGTTTAGAGAGGGAAATTATTGTGTGATTATGCATGTGTAGGCAATATAACATGACAGACAAAGAAAGGGGACAGGTATGAAGTTAACAAACACTTTTGGGCAACATGAAAGGACACAGGCTGGCATAGTATTAAAAAGTATTTTTTTAAAAAATGTGCTTTCTCTAGTGAGCTTCAGAAGTTTGTATAAAATGCCTTTTCCACCATGATGAGTGTAGAAAACACTTGAGGTTTTCCCAAATGTGTGAAGTACTAGACCTGAAATCAATACTTCATTGATAAGCTGATCAGAGTAATGATTTTTTTTCCAGCAAGTAGAGAAGTACAGAGTCAAGTAGCAAGTTACAATTAACTATCTGCAAAGAATAGTATTTCTAAAGTGACAAAGCAATAACATACATGATCAGTTACAGGCTATGAAGGGCTTAAAAAATTTATTTGTTGCCAAAGACCAAGAAGCCTGCAGTTACCCATAAGTCCTTACTTTTTTCTGTCCTGACTTTCTAGCCAGAAAACTGAGATGCTATGTGATAGACCTGTGGTTTCTGTACACTTTGGTTACATAGGTACTAGAGTGGTTTTAATTCCATATATATATATATATATATATAAAAAATCCACTTTAAACAGTTTGTAGGAGAACAGTGCATTTGAAAATGGAGTAGTTGTGACCGTAATTAAAAATGTTACACTATGAAGGATCCATTCTGGAGTTAGTTTGGTCCGCTGCCATAATGACCATCTCTGCTTTATTTTACTTGCATTTCTAATGTAATCAGTTTTGTAATTTAAGAAAAATTGTTGAACTCATGTATAAATCTTTTTTTTTCTTCGTGCACTGTTCATGCAGATAATAAAAATTTTAATAACATGATCTTTTTCAAACCACCAGTAAGCTGGTAAGCCGATCTGACTTTGCAAAATCTCTCTCTCTCTCTCTCTCTCTCTAATTTTATTTTATATATATATATATATATATATATATATATATATATAAAATAATATAATAATTATTATTATTCCCCCCCCACCCGAGGATTAGAAAGTTATGTATGGTTATATATATAGGTAGCATAAGAAATAAATGTATGGCACTAAAGATACTGCTGCATGTTACAGTGCTGCCAAACAGCCACCACAGATCCAGAGTGCCAAAACCCCCTAATTTAGATTGTGCCTAACTCCCTGATGTCAAGGTTCTGAAACAGCATTCCCATACAGTCAAGAAATGAGTGGGAGTTTCATTAATCGCTCTGGCAACCTATTTCTCCCCCTTTTTTAATCATAAACTCTATAGCTCTCCCTCTGTAATGGCTTGAGTTGTAGAACTTTTGACACCAAAATGCATTTTCTTAATCATGTGACCATTATCTTTTCATATTAATAATCAGGTTATCACTTTTAGTCATTTTATAAGTCCTTCTTTACTTCTTTTTTCTTATTCTTCTCTAACTGTACCCCCAAATTAAATCAAGAACTTGAAAGATAAATTGCTACTTTTAGCATTTTAGAGAGGAAAAAGTATGTTTAGAGTTGAAATAGAAGGGTTTAAGTGGCACAGGCACATAAGGCCGTCATTTTTGCTGGAGAAATTTCTGAATATCTTACAGTTTCAAGAGAATGTTAGTTCTGCCTAAAACTGAAATTAAAACTAGTTATCTTGAATTTTAGCCTGGATTCCTCTCAGTCTGTAAACAATATCTGTCTGCAATATCTGTAGGAAAAAACCCAGCATCTACAAGTGTTTGAAAGTTTTGTAGCCAGGATTTCAAACAAACTCTACCCTAACCCAAATTCCATTTCCTCACAAATCTGTCTTATATTGTATTACTGTAAAAGTATTCCTAATGCTTTAAGATCTCACCAGTATAGTGACACTGTAGCACATATTACAGCTAGACATGGACAAGATAAATTAAGTCTTCTGGTATGTACTTGACAAAATCAGTTTCTGGATTGTCTTGGTTTGCTCTTCATAAGGCTTTTTAAATGTGCTGATTACCTCAGTGCCTTTTGGCAGGACTGATCTCAAGGGTGGAATCACACATGCTGTGATTTGAGAGGAGAGAGGGCTTTCGGATTGGGGAAAGAGACGGTCTGTTCCCATCTGTGCGGACATCCACCGTGTGTGATCTCTCACACACACACTGTCCTGAGATCTGTGGAAGGATGTTTAGATAGTTTAAATTACACAGTCTTAGTTAACTCATGCGGAAAGTCAGCTTTCCTTAATTTTCTGTGAAAAATCCCTTTTTGTAAAGGGAGGAAAAGCAAGGAACATAAATATTTGGAGCAGGATAGTAACGCCAGTGGAACATAACAACTAACTTGTATCTGTTTAATTGAAAGGATGAAGTAATGGAACACATGTGTTTGGGTTTTTTTGACTTTTGTTTGCTGCCTTAATACTTCTCAGTGAATACAAAATGGTCAACCAGTTGGGTTTTTTCTGTGTTGTATATAACTTTGGACAGTGCATTTGCTGCCTTTGTGATTTATTTGTGTATGTGTTCAGAGACAGTAACTAGTCATATACGTCTCTCTTCTAAGTCATATAAAATGGATTTGTTGTTCACAGATCCAGTGTGAATGTACCCCTCTGATAACTGTTCCCTCTCCAGCTCTTGTGGGGTTCATTTAGTACTTCCTGATGTTCAGGGCTTTGTGCTATTTGGCTGGTTTTTTTAAAACATGCACCCCCAAACCTAAGCATTTAATACCAATACTGACAGTAAAAATACAAGTTAAATGAAGTACTTTCATCTGAATTTAGCCAGTCTTTGTCCCCACCCATAGTAAATATTTTACACTGGCTTTGGTATTCAGATATGAAAATGACAGATGCCTTAGAAATAGTTTAGATAGATATGGGCAAGTTGTGCCATTTTAAGTTTCAGGAATGTAACTGTCATAAGTATACACATAAAACCAGGTTTGTCTTTTTTTTTATTGCACAATATCTTTTCACGCACTTTTACTGCTAATTACAAAAAACAACAAAACCTCAAGTGTTAGCTATAGGTAGATTGCAAAAGAGCAACATATTTAATTTGATGTGATTCTACACAGCCTAGTTCAGTGCATTTCAACTATGAAACCAGAATGAAGCTGTAACACACTAAATCAATATGCTTTTTATCACTACTGTTTTCTTCCAACTTTCAGTATAAATCTTCCTGAAAGATTTTTAATACCTATGTTTTCCTCCCTTTCACTACTCAGTGCTTTTTGGGAACTAAAGTAATTACATTTTGGAATATGGAAGAAATTTCCAAAGGAAGAAACATCAAAGCAGATAACTAGCTTGAGACAGTAAGTGAATAACTAGTTCACAAAGCCAAATGTATACCGGGCTGCATCAAAAGAAACATGGTCATCAGATTGTAGGAGGTTCTATCCCTTTACCCCATGCTGGTGAGACCTCAGCTGGAGTACTGCATACAGTTCTGGGGACCCCAGCAGAGGAATTGACCTGTTGAAGCAGGTTCGGGGAAGGGACGAAGAAGTGATCAGGAGGATGGGACACTTCTCCTATCAGGAACGGCTTGGAGAATTGGTGTTTAAGAAGAGGAGATTGCTTGAGTAAGATGATGTTTGCCATCAAGTTAATGAGTTGCATCAAATGGGATGTAATTTAACAAGGGCAAGTGCTGGATTCTGTGCCTGAGACAGGAGCATGCTGGCTGTGTGTAGGGGAATGAGAGTGCCATGGAAGGGGCCCTGGGGTCCTGGTCCGTGGCAAGTTGAAGACGAGCCAGCAGTGCCCTGGCAGCCAGGAGGGCCAAGCGTGTCCTGGGGGCAGCAGAGACAGCCTGGGCAGCCGGGCAAGGGAGGGGATTGTCCCCTCTGCTCTGCACTGGGGCGGCCTCACCTCCAGGGCTGGGGACAGATCTGGGTGCCACAATAAAAAAAAAAAGACAATAAGCTAGTACAGAGCATCCAGAGGAAGGTCACAATGATGAAGGGTCTGGAGAGGAAGTCAATGTGAAAAGTGGCTCAGGTCACTTGATTTGTTCAGTCTGGAGGAGACTAAGGGAAGACCTCGCTGCGATTTACAGCTCCCTTGTAAGGGAAAATGAGGGGCAGGTACTGATCTCTTCACTCTCATGACCAGGTACAGAACTCTAGGACACGGCATGAGCCAGGGGATGTGTAGGTTGGATATCAGGAGAGCATTTTTCACCCTGAGTGTCGTTGGACACTGGGAACTGTGGCTGGGAACAGGCTTCCCAGTGCAGTAGTCACAGCACCAAGCCTGATAGCGATAAAACCTCATTTGGATAAGACTCCCAGGCACATGGTGTGACTCTTGGAGTCACTCCTGTGTAAGGCCAGGGGTTGGACTAGACATTCCTGCTGGGTCTCTTCCAACTCAGCATGTTCTATATTTCTATGATGATAAAGTGCATATATGCCTATGTAATCCTACTTATTCAATTCAAAAAATACCACTTTCTTCTACTACTTATTTGTTTTTCTTCATTCACACTTTCTAAAGCAGTTCACCAGTATTGAATAAAGTTTTAGTCAAGGTAACACCTTACATTTTAGAATGGACTCTATCCTTTCTTTTTCAGACTTTTTAGACTGAGTAATCCACACTCCTTTTCTAGAAAAATATGTGAACCACTTTACATAAAATATAAAGATGAAAGAGATGCATAACATCATAAGATATAACATCATAAAAGATGCATTAATCTTTCCCAGAAAATAATTTAATTCACACTATTTTCACAGAGATATACCATCTTTATAAGGTAACTCAATCCACATCTTCACTCTTCTTGAAATTCGGTTACATAAGGAGGTGCATACTTGTATGGATGCATAGATTAGTGGGGCAGAGAAAAAGAATAAGCTTTGATGATCCTCTCTGATATTTTACAGACTGGCTTGTGGTAAGCAAAGAGTGATGAGCAATGGTATTAACTACTGACAAATTTATTTACCACAGAGAAATAATATTGCTTCTCCACAGCTCAGACCTGAAGAAAGACAGATGAGGAGAAAGTTAATCTTTCCATAAAGAAAAAAATGGCAAAGAGGGGTTTTCTCAAATAAGAGTTGTATTAAAGAGAGCTCAGAGTACTGGGTAAGGAATTTGAAAACCACTTCAGAAAGATCAGAAAGTGAGCAATCAAAGACTAAATTCTGAGTTTTTATTGTACGGGGACAAATAACTGAGCAAGAAAGATCAGAGTGAAAGAGAAAAAATGACAGATTTGGCTGACTAGATTTGGTACGACGGGAATTGTTATTTATAAAAATATCTGTTGCATCTCTCCTCTTCTGTCAAAATAAAATGTATCTCAACTATTTTCATAGAGCCTTTTTTTCTTCCTTATGACCTGCTTGCCTTGTAAAATTGGAATTTCTTCATGAGTTTTAGTTACTGAAGTACTATGCCTGGACCATGCTATTTTCTGACCTATGGTCTCAAATGGCATGTCCTGTGTTAGACAGAATTTGGGGGAAATTCTAAAAAAATTAGCAGAGGTGAAACAGAGTTCCTGGAGTTCTACTATTTTTAGTACCTTCCTCAAAACCTGTGCCTGCTCTGCTAAAGTACTATTGCACCCCAGAATTTTTATTATGTCTTCATTTAATTGTATCACAAGTAATTATACATGAGTGTAAAAGTTTTAAACTTGCAAGGTGATATTATCTGTTTTCTAGAAAGTTTTTGAAAATGTGCAAAAGGTTTCAGTAGGTTTTGCTACAAGTTTTTTTAGCTTACTGTGTAACACAGGCCTGTTAGACTCAAGCAGTTTTCCCCATTGCCCCTTATTGCATTACTCTGACTGCATTTTGCAAACTTGCTGGGTTTTTTTTTTCACTTTGCATGAGTAAATTACTATTTTATTTGTGGTTTCCTAAAATTTTATTTGTACTTGACCCATCCCATGGGATCCTGCCTGTTTTTTCTGCAGTTTGACATGTTTTCAAAATTTTATGACAGCTCAAATTTGTATTACAAAGTTAGCCATTCCCTCCAACTGGATTATTTAGCCCTCTGTACACTGGCCTTAAAGATTTCATTAGCTCCATGCACATAACCCTAAAGTTTCCAGTGTGCTATAAAATATTCAAAGTTTATTTCCCTTTCGGTTTTCTTGTAGTAATTAATATCTCTAGATGTGCTTGTCATAGGAATAAATATTACAAATTTTTTAGCACAGTCTAACAATGAGCTAGCTTTTTCTTTCATACATTCTTGAAAAGCTTCATCTTCTTTAGGATTTGCAGGTGTTACTCCAGTTTTTTTCATCTTGGGACATTTCTTCTGTATCTCATGACCTTTTCAATGTTTTATTCTTCTCTTTCATTCATTACTGCACATAATTTTTTCCACTGGTCATCCAGGAGAACACAGCTTAAAATTTGCACAAATTTATTCCAACAATACATAATTTACCATTTAAGTGAGAAAGGGGACTGGGAGAAAGGTCTCTGTCTGTCAAGATACCAGTCCTTTAAGGAGTAACTGTTAAGTGGAACCAGCAAGTTTTACTCTGTTAGTGGACAGAGTACTATTAGACTTCTACTTTATTCAGAAGAGCAGTGAAACATTTGCAGAAGGCTGATTTCTGTCCTGGTCTCCAGACCTGTCCCTTCATTCATACACTCCTAATGTTTGATGTTGGTCACTAGAGAAGCTTGGTAATATTGTCATTCACTGTCACTGCAGAGTTTTAGGGAATAATCTTTTAAAACTTCCACTGCTATCCTGTACAGTATATTATACTATTTATTGTATTATACTATATTTTACTATACGGTAAACTTAGTAAGTCTATTGTGTGTTGAATTCTCATCTTCTAAACCCTCAAAATACAGCAAGCTCTCTTATTGTCTTTTTCTGTCATCAAACAGGGCATGCCAGTATGTGGCTAACACTTCATATTAGCAGAAAACTTTTCTTCTGGTAGTTGTATATTACCCTCTTAGTAAATGCTCAGTATCTCCTATCTGTTATTTTCAATGTTTTAGTTGCATTCAGTTGTTTACAAAAGGACGCATACAGAGTTCATAAGACAAAAGTAATATTTACATGCACAGGGTGAACTATAAGACAAGAAGGATATATATACACCTGTTTATTTTCATTTTTAATAAACACTCATGGTCATGTAATGTTTTAATTACAACCTATTTTCTTCTTAGATGGTTTTTTTCTTAGTGATCACATCTCCTTGGTATTCTTCAGTGTACCAAATTTATCAACACTCATTAAATATTCTTATAATGTAGAACTTATCAGTTAGAATCTCACTGTGACAAGTGTTTAACAGGTGTGCATTCCTGATAGTGGAGTAAAGTTATTGTAGGCTACCAGTAACAGACTTTTATTGTTCAAATAAAGTTGTAGTACTTTAAGATGTCATAAAATATAAAAATGAATGACATATAATTAAATATATTATGGACCAGACTAACTTTAGCTGGAATGTCCAGGAACTTTCATAGTGTTCCTTAATGCACTAATTTACCTCTGGGATAATCTCTTGATAGCTTTTTTGGCTAATTAAAAAACCCAAATAAATAACTGTGAACAAAGTGATTGAACATGTGAACTATGGATTTTGCATATATGTATGGATTTTTTGTGGTTTATGCTTTACTGGGATTCTGTCATAAATCTGCACCTGCTGAACCTGACAATCTCCAGAATAAGCAAGAGTGTGCTAGATAATAAATCTCTACAAAGTGTTTTAAAAACATCTGTCTGTCTATTAATTTTCCTTCCCTAAAATAGAATACTGTCGCTGTAGGACACAAAAAGAATGACACGCAGTCAGAATTGTCAGTCAGAAAAGGTCGAAAGGGGCAGCTTATTTCTCGACCTTGATTTATATAGATTCTGGACAGTGACCAGGGATTGGAGAATGAGATTGCCACCTCTCCAACCCCACTGGTCAAACTAGAAGTCCATCTGTTGTCCCTCCTCCAAAGAGGAATGCAAAAACAATCACTTTGTTTATATTAAATCCATGAGAAACTCCACTACAAAAATGCGAAACAATCAGAAGGCTAAAAAGAACAGGCAACAGAATAAGGCAGCTAATAACTTTTATTCAAAATAAATTTTGTCATTTTTTAATCTTCATCTGAAAAAAATATATATTTCCATATTACATAAGTATGCATTTCTGATGTGCATTTTAATGTTGTAAGGGTCCTCCAGATATATCCAAATAATTGCTTTATTTGGACCTTACTATAAATATAATTTTGTGTTACACAGGACACATACAATCACAGATAGCATTTTTATTTTCTTTAGGGGATAGGGTGGTTCACTGAATGATGAACCAGACAAGGTAGCTATTGTATTTCCAGTCTTAATACAAAACTGTAAAAACCTTTAAAATCTTCTGCACATTCATAAGCAGTCATAAGCAATAAAATATAAATTATTTTAAAATATTTGCTTCTTGGTCCTCTTCATTATTAAGCATATTGACACGATAGAGATTAAATTCTCCAAAGGTGTTAAATACAATCGTAGCATATAGTACATTACAGAATAAAGGAAAAAAAAAAAAAGAAAAAAAAAAAAAAAAGACCAAAAAAAAAAGAAAAAAAAGGACTGGTGTAAAAGCATGCTGTCATGGGGAAGAGAATAGATCACATAATCAAATATAGAAATTCAGTAAGATCACTAAAAATATTCATTAAAATGCCTAAGAAATTATTTTACAATGAACTATATTCCCCACATAAAAAATAACTTACCACGGAAGAAATATTTTAAACTTCTAAACAACAGTATGTTTTACTCATTTCCAAGGAATGCAACATTTATTTGAGAGAGCTAAGTTAGCTATGCCAGCTACAAGAGGACCATTTTAAGAACCATTATATACTTAAATATTTCTCACATTTTGTGACTAATAGTTGCTGTCTGGATCCTTCCGTGTGGTTCTGTGGTTCTCCTGTGAGTGTGTTAAGCATGGCGTCATGCACTTCACTTGTAAGAAACAAATTATGATATTATTATCATGCTTTGTTGATATAGCAAAGTTCAGCAGTAGATGTGCCTATGTTTTAACAAGATTTAACAGCAAGGTGCGCTTGACTATAGACAGCATGGTGGGCAGAGTAAGACAAAGCTGTCAGGGGGGCTCATTCATGGAGCTGAGTTTCTGACAGGGCCCCTTTGCTTTCTAAACTTCTCAGAGAGGAGTTTAGGTAGGGCTGGATCCAGTCCTAGCGGTGCAAACTTGGACAGTGGTTTATGTCTGAAGGATTGCACGTATATAATGCTTTGTGTCACTCAGCTGAGATGTCAAAGTTAATCACTTACTGAGAATGTGCTGCTGCAAGGAATCACTCACCCTCCAGGCATTACCTGGGCAGACATTCCTGCTCAGGAGGAGATCCTGGTGTGCAGCCCAGTGTCCTGCAGGACAGCCCCTGGGCCCTGGGCTGCCCACGGTTTATGGCTTACAGCCACGGTTGCACAGCAGCAAGATGTGAGGGTCACTGGTCCAGACAGCCCTTGGCTCACAGGTTTCATCCATTCCCCAAAATCCAGCGTAAACTGTGTGCAGCCATCACAGCCCCCACTGCTGATTATGGCTACAGCTGGGGCTGGGGGAAGCACACCATCGTGGCATTGACTGTGTCTGCAGTGGCTGCACAAGGCAGATTAGATGTAGATGTAGATGTAGATGTAGATGTAGATGTAGATGTAGATGTAGATGTAGATGTAGATGTATCAGAGAAGTTGTTACAGCCAGGGCCAGTGCAATCTGGTGGAACTAGCATAGCATGGCGCCTGTGACAGTTTCAAACTTTTGGCCTTTTGCCAACAATCACTTGCCAGGGGAAACAATACATGTATTGAGGAGTGGACTATGAGAAAAATTAAATTCCATCATGTGACCACTGCAAGCAATTTGAAAAATAACAATAACACTGAATCATGTTGAGTTTAAGACTGGACTGAATGTCTCAGTGTATAAAAAGTAATTTCAACAGGAAAAGACAGATAGAGCTTGTGAAGAATTTTCTAATAAAAATATTACAAAATATCAACTTACTGTAACTGAAGTATTTAATTTGAAATACGTCAGACTTTCCCATCCACCTGACCTCCAAAAAATTGCTGATTAAGGAATGCCTTTATTCAATGTCTTGTCTTTTAGTAAATCCACTGCATACTCAGTGGCCATATCTGCCAAGTATTCTCTAATTTTCTCTTTTACATTATCAAACTATCTTTCTGACCTCTTTTGTGGGGTGTTGCTCCAGTCTGGAAGCCTTCCCTTGGAACACTATCATATGCACAGCTGTCTCTTCATAATAGTGTTCGAATACCCATTATTCCAACTAAGAAGGTCAACATCATATCAACCTTGCTTTCAGAAGCACAATATCCAGTATTTCATGACATGGGAGTCCTTCTGTGAGGGAGGGGGGGGGCGGGGGGAAGGTAATAATTTTTAAGCTAGATTTTTTTCAGACAGTTGTTCAAATTTTTTATGACTGGTACGAGAATTTCTTAATCTGACTTGTAAACCAACAACCCTGAATGAATGTAATTCCTAAGAATATCCGTTGTTGGTATTTTTATTCAAAAAATACAGAACAAAAAAAAATTGAAAGTGTGTCTTTACAGTTATAAATCTGCTCTACAGAATCTTTGTCAAGGTTGTTTTTGATAAGTTGTTGTAACTCCATTTTTCTCCTTAGTTCAAATCACATTGTCCCGCTCTTCACATAATAGTTGTGGGGTTTTTTAATTATAAAGCTTTCCAGAAGATGACAGTCTTCTTTCAGAGATTATATTACAAGTGGAAGTTGGACTCTATGCTTTTGAATTTAAAACACATGCCTTATGAATTTTTGTGAATAGATCAATAATAGTATTTTTTAAATACTTTCTACTTCAAACTGTGAAACAAAAATACTTTAACCTTAGTGTCCAATGACTATTTAATAACTAATTAATAATTTGTCAATTAAGCTAGATTCTGAATAGATAGCCTCAGAAGGGGTTTTCACAACCCCTTCAGACTGTGGAGCATCTGTTGCAAATCTTGTAGATATACAGGGCAGGAGTAGCTCCATTTCTGGTGTGAGGCCTTTTTTTTCACGAGACAAGGGAATAAAAGCAAAATCACAGTTGAATCCAAGGAAGGAAGCCTCTGTCCTTCATTCTCCATATGTTTTCATCTATATAGCTCTCCATACTACATGTTACATTTAAATAAAAAACTACTTTAGACATGCCTTACAAAATAAAAAAGGTTTTGTGTGTTGTGTCTTTGCAACAAGCTGCTACTTGCCTGTCCAAAGTGCAAAGGTCATCACCAATCAAAAATAAACAAAAGAAATTTATTAACATTTAAAGGCCATATAAAAATGTTATCAGTTATTTGAATGCACGTGATGAAATACCATTGTTAAAATGGCAAGGGCAGGTAAAAACATGAAGTAACCTTGGCATGTAAAAGTTGCATGGTAATGTTTTCTTCATGTAATCTTGTGCTATGAACTTAAGCTGTTCAGTAGCTGCTGTTTCCATCCACAGCTTTTCTGTAACAGGAGAGTATGCTTTAGTTGTCCCAGAAGGAGTTTTAAAGAAGACAAAAAAGAATGACTTTGAAATGGATATCACCTAATATTATAGAGGCAGTAATTTCTTTACAACCAATAGAGTTGTAAAGAATTAGCTTATGCAAGAACTAAAGTTTAGAAAACTTGATTGCAAAGTTCAGAAAGTCTGCATCAGAAAAGAATAATCTATAGCCTATAGTCTATAGTTTATAGTCTATACTCTATACTCTATACTCTATATAATCTATAATCTATAATCTATAATCTATAATCTGAAAGAAACTCTTCAATAGAAAAAATGATGTAGTTACTAATAGATGCAATCTTCATTTGTAAAAAAAAATACTTACATGAAATGTAATTTAATCCTCTTAGGGAAGTTTAAGACTTGGAGTAGGCTTAGTTCTTCATATAAATTCTGCAAAGGTAACTAATATTTTTACATACCTAATTACATAATAACTTATAGAGCTCACTGTTTAAGTCTGACTTTTTCAAGGCATACTGATTAAAAATATTATATTTTGCAGACAGTAAAATAAAGGCTTCATGAGGAACAGTAGTAGATACGGAATTCAAGATGAACAATTGGAGGTGTAAATGTAGCTGGTTTTGGAGCGTTTGAGTACAGATGAAGTAGCCTGGGTGAGAGTATGACACAAAACTCAAACACCTGGCAGTAGAGCCTTGTCAGCCACATTAAGATTTGAGGCAAAGGAAGGCTGGAGAAAAACAAGAATCGTAATGCTTGGGTGCATATGAAAGCCATTTGATTGAAAGACAGTAAAATTCTATGACTCACTTTTGACTTCTAGAAGACTAATAATGCCTCAGTATGCTGAAAAACAGGTTACAATGCAGGCCACATATGAGAGTATCAATGACCATCTAATTTCAGACTTATAATTCCTGTGAAGTTAAACACGATTATTATTTGCCTATCATAATCCAGTCTAATGAGTAAGAATTGATGATTTTTTCTGTAGCAAGGCCCTGTTCTGTATGCTATAATAATTATTAATTTATCAGTAGTTCTCTAGAAATCCTAATTGCGTTCATACTCATCCTGACATAGTCACATTATTGCAGGTAACATGATGGATTTTGGCATTAATTTGAAGTTATTTTATCTTTTTAGGAGATCTGGTGCGCCTAAAATGGTGGTATTTGAATATCATTGCATTTTCATGCAATGACTAATAAAAATAATCAGTATCATGTTTAAAGTGTGACATGTCTCTAAATTCATTTAAATTGTTTAAAAAATAAAAATACTACCACAAAAATATTTCTGGATAATAATTCACTGCTAGTAACTACAAGAAGAAAAGTCCAGCTTTTCTATAAAAAGACTATTACAACATTGGTTATGCTGGTAATTTATAGCTCATTTTTCAGGGTGAAATCTTTGGGTGAGGATTAGGAAGCATTTCTGTAAAACTTACTGCTGCTCCATTAATTTATTTGAATAGAGTGTTAAGTCGTAACACCTAATCATTCGTTATTAATTATGCTGTGAGACTAAGTCAAAATATCCTGGGATTTTAAACCTAGTGGTGCCATCAAACTAGTTGATATACTTTTGAGTTAATAAAATTATTTATAATGTATTGTCCTAATTTCGATATACTTGACACAAAATATTGTGATATTTATCTCAGGAATGTTTTGGAAAATATTGGAACAAATAGTGAGAAGTATGAAATGCTATCATTGCCTACAGGTTAAGAAAATGTTCCATTTTCATCTTTTGAATATGAAATACTCTTTTATACTTTTTTACAGTGTCAACATTCCAGGTATTGTAGGAATCTAAGAAAATAGTTTTGAACTTTTTAACTGTAGCAGAAACTAAAGCAATGCAAGCTTTAGGGGTACTTGACATATAATTGTTAAAGTACCCACTGACCTGTAGCAAAAATCTGAAGCATTAATACAGTTGAGTGCGACAAATACATCGGAACAAATTTATCTTGGTTGTCATCAAACTTAGCAGTTCGTTTCTGCCATGCTAACCTTGCCAATACGGTCCAAAGCTCAGTCTGATTTACAGGAAGAACAGTCAATGCAAAAATTTACCTGCTTTGATAAAGGCACAGACGTCCTCTGTGGTGGAGAAAATTACAAACATGGGTTTCCAAAGTAATGGTTTCTCCTTAAATACAGTGTGTGTTCCCTTTTATACATTCATTTTCAATGTCTTCAAAAACTGAGGGGCAACCCCGCAGTTCGAGGCCCTTCTGCCTCTTTCTCTATTTGGAAAATACATTTGTTCTGCTCACCCAAAGTATTTCTGGTCTGATGGAAAAGATTGTTGTGATCACCGTTAAAGAACGTGTCTGTCATTATGTGTGATGATTATGGCTGCTTGGACAAACAATTTTAGTATTTTTAACACTTAAGAGCCTGTCTTAAAATCCTTATAACCTTTCCTGTAGGCATTTTCTAAGTGTGGGTTTGGTTTTTGATTAATTTTTAAAATTAATTAAAAAAATATTTTATGTTATTATCATATATTATATCTTCTTCATTATTTTCCTGTAGGCTTGGCTGTACTGTATCTGCCTTCCATTCTTATATTAGGAGAGATTTACAAGGCAATGAATGAATTTTATAATGTTGGATGCTGGAGCCAAATAATATCTGACTAAGTACATTATAGACATATATCAATATTCAAGATGACAAACATGCAAACCCACAGAAATTACACTTTTTTTTTTCTTTTTTTCTTTTTTTTTTTTTTTTTTTTTTTTTTTTTTTTTTTTTTTTTTTTTTGTGTGTGTGTGTGTGTGTGTTTGTATTTTCCAGGTGTTTAGCTGGTTATCGAGTAAGAAAGTTTATTTTCAATATAATTTCTTTTATTTGAAAGTAGTCTAAACAATTTGGGATTAAAAGAAGATGAATCTTTTCCAGAAAAGTCTTCCTGGCCGATCTTGACATATTTCTATAATGGTTACCTATTAGTGATTTAACTATAAAGGCTATGGGAGCTTATTGAAATCTAAAACTAATTTAAGTTTTGCATTTTAAAGAGACAGGGTTCTATTTTCTCTGATAAACTAAAGATCTGAATCAAAAAAAATTTATTACCTTCAGAAAGTAAACATACAAATGAAATACTGATGGATTAAAATGTGGAAATATAAAGTCCAAATGTCTTTTTATATTCTTTGGGGGTTTAATTATTTTCAATTTTACATTCTATTTCTTGTTTGTATGTATTTCCATACTCACAACTGAGGTAATTAAACCAAAGTTTTTATTCATGACATTGTTTTCCATGAAATGTCTATCATATAGGTGGTGATTCATTCTGTAGATAAGGCGTTAAAAGCCCTATGGCAAAAGGAATAATGTCTTTGCCATCAATGTAAGGCGTTAAAAGCCCTATGGCAAAAGGAATAATGTCTTTGCCATCAATGTTCTGATGCCACTTGTATACTGTTAGGGTTATAACCTTCCTGAGACCTTCATGTGTGCTACCTCTGCACCTGTAGGCCTGTAAGACAGCTGAATTTTGCAGAACATTCACTGAAATTGATTGAAGAAATAATTCTTTTCATACAGCTCTGAAAAAAACCAGAAACTGGGGAAGAAAGTAAAAGAAAAGATCCCTATTCTAATAGTAATTATACAAACGTTAGAAGCATAAAATATTTTTCTTCCAGGGCAAACTAGGACTATTTCTATGGTAGCATAAACATCTTTATTAATTATAAAATTCAAACAGGAGCAATGCAAATATTACAGTTCTACTGTAATATTTACTGCTAAATACAGTCCATTTTCCCAGAGATTAAAAAAAATGAAGAAAATGAATGAATTAAAAATCCATTTTAAAAGAAAAATAATTTGAATGTAGCAAACTTGAATTAACTATTGGAAATTGAATGTAATTGAAATCCTCCTTGCTGTTGCACTCTGTGGAAAAAAAAAAAAAAAAAAAAAAAACCAGAAAATTAATGTCATGCTGACCATTTCCTTACTGTGAAATATGTGGAGGGAGTAGTGGTAAAATATTATGACAGTTTTGCTAAAAGAAATCCAGTTAAATAAATTTTGCCAAGACTATTGTTTTGTAAATAAGCTTTGTCCAAAACCTAAGACCAACAGAAATGTAAATATTTTTTAAAAATACAGATTACATTTCTCTGTATCTTAAATAAAATACCCAAATGCTTGAACATTTTTTGCTGCCAATTCAGAAAGACAGGCATGCAAACATAAAATGCACATATTAAAAAAAAAAAAAAAAAAAAAAAAAAAAAAGTCAAATCAGGAATGAAAGAAAGGAAAAACATAACATTTAAATACATAAAAGGAAAGACAGAGAGCACAAGTCATCTATTTACACCTCAAAGAGTAATGAAAGGAAATTGTCTTGCTGAGTTTGTTGAAGTGAGTTTTAACGTGCATGTATTTTTATATATATTAAAGTTGCATGAGTATATTGTAAAGTTTGATTTTTTTAATCATAATAATCCATCCATTTAAAAACTGATCAAACAGTTAAAAAACAACTTAGTTCAGAAAACAAAAATCTATCTGTTGTTTTTTCTGACCATCTTAGATGTCCAGCGTAGAAGTTATGTTTTACTCCTGTGGGAGAATGAATGTATTGAATTAACAGAAACATGGCATAATAATCGACCTCCTTGCAAAGCGATTCTTCCCAGTCACTGAACAAAGCATAAACGCCGGAGCTGTGAGATTTTATTGCTGTTTGAACTGCAGTGCTTTCAGTAGTAGGAGGCCGTGGATGCCAGGGGAGGACCAGGTCTGAACACGCAGAGGAAGGGTGTGGGTGGTGCGCTGTCAGAGGCAGCCTGCTGGCTGTTTAATCTGCTCAGGTTAGAGATCACTTTGCAGTGAAGTGTTGCTGCCCAGAGGGTTGAGACCTTGTCCGTGGCTCTGAGCAAATCTTCTTCCGCAGCTAAGACCAGAATTATAGCTGCTTGAGGAATCAATTGTCTCATGCAGTCGCTGTTATTTTACAACTCATATATTTATAATATATGCTATATTTATATCATAGATATACTTAGGGAGAGGGAGTAGAAGCTTTGTTTGTTTACTTTTAACAGAATTTTATACATTATTACATTCAAGTACTTATGTAATGTATGTCACTACAGAAGTGCATATTTCAAATATGTAGCGATTGAAAATCATTGCAATTGGTTAAAAGTAACTACAATTCTACTATTGCTATATACTGTTGCTATTCTATTATTTTGAATAGCAACATAGGTAAATATTCAAAAGAGCTACAACAGTAGAGATTTGTTAAAGAATTAAAAAAATTTTGATTTTCCAGTGATGGAAACTACAAGAGTAAATAGGAATACCCCAGAAGGTAAATAAAAGTAGTAGTTTTAACTGATCTCTAATGAAATTATTCCTTTTTAACAAACTTCTTTATAACAAATACTTTAGATTTATTTTTATTACTTTTTCTGGAGGTAATTTTCACCAAATAAATTCAGACTGTAACTTAGGATGACTATCCCTATTACTGCTCAGTATGATTAAAGTAAGCAACTCTAAATTAAATCTTCTCTGAAACAGCTGATGTTCAAGCTACTAAATGCCCTCTCTCAGAAGTCTACCTCCTCTCCATTTCCTAACCCACTTGAATCAAAAGAGGAGCAAGTTCAGAACTGGCAAAGCTATGTGTCTATCATACAATCGTGGAATGTCTTTCATGGGAAGGGACTCTAAAGACTCTAAAGATTGGACCTAACTCCAGTCCCATGGGTAGGGACAGCTTACATTGGACCACCTTGCTCTGAGTCCAGTCCAACCTGGCACTGAACACCTCCAGGGATGGGGCAGCCACAGCTTCTCTGGGCAGCCTGTGCCAGTGCCTCATCACCCTCACAGGGAAGAATTTCTTCCCTATACTAATCTGAACCTACTCTCTTTCAGTTTGAAGCCATTGCCCCTTGCCCTTTCACTACATGCCAATGTAAAAAGTCTCTCTCCACCTTCCTTGTAGGTTTTCTGCAGGTACTGGAAGGCTACAATTTGGTCACCCTAGGCCTTCTCTTTTCCAGCGTGAACAAACACAATTCTCTCAGCCTTTCCTCCCAGTGGAGGTGATCCATCCCTCTGACCATCCTTGTGGCCCTTCTCTGGACTATCATTTGATTTTAATATAATTTTAGTAGTAGATGATTACTAAGGACAGACAGATAACATTTCAGGAAAAGCATGTCCTCCAACATGGCTAAAAGGGATGAAAAAAAAAAAAAAAAGAAAACTAAAAAGAATAAAAAAGAAAGAAAAAAGAGAAGGATTTGAATACATGAGGTGGAAGAAGCAAATACTTATATTTAAACTGCATGATAATAATGAGTTCTAGCACCTTTTGGAACAAAGACCAGCATGTTGCATAGCCATTACTTTCCTGTGTTGCCTGGAAACTGATGTGAAATATCCCTGTTCATTTGCATCTTGCCCTGGCTCTCCCCTGCTGAAGCGTTTGATAGCTCAGAACAGAATATGTATTGAGCAGAACACAACATCGTTAAACTCATTAACTATGTGGGGGTTTTTAAAGTGTGATTAGTTCTACTACGTTTCAGTACAATACTGCAGAAAAAATAAGAATCAAATTAACGTGGAGGTAATATAGGAAGGACTATTTCAGTTCTGTTAATCAGCAGTGTGTTTTCAATGAAAAATAGAACTTACTCCAGCATTCATAATATCAGTATATCTGAAAAACTGATAGGTTTCATGCTTGGCAAAATTTGGCAAATTATGCCAGTTGCTAAAGTAAGAAGTAACAGTCTTGGTCTGTTAACTATTCAATGTCTATAATTTAAAATATTTATTGAAAACAATAGAATTAATAGTCCCAGTTAAAGACAAGTGAATCCTATAGAATTTAATTAAATTTTTTTTTTTTTTTTGTCCAAAGTATCCCCCCCAACCCCCAAAGGGGAAAAAAAAAAAAAAAAAAGAGAGAGAGAGAGAGTGTGAGAAAACAAATACATTCATGGTGCAAAGAATAAACCCAAACCTTTAGTTATTGGGCAAGTTATTTTCAAAGATTTGATGCTCTGCTTAAAAAGCTGTAGAATAGAAGCTAGTGTATGATAATGTGCAGTTTCTAAATAAACTTCTATTTTTGTAGTCAAAGACTCATTGAAATATTTGTCTGGACAAAATATTTGAAACAAATCCTGATAAATGATTGAGAGATAAGAAGAGTGTTCAAAAAACATAAAGCAAGAGCAAAAAATCAAACCAGTTTTTCTTCTGTTACAGTTCACTAAAAAATAACAGGCTAAGTTTTGCAGAACCTTTGTTTGCTAGTGATGAATTTAATGTTTGTTTCAGACAGAGACAATGACTGCTCAAAAAAAAAAAAAAAAAGTAAAATTAGTACGTTTATGTGTTCAGATCAGTTTATGTGTTTTTCATTCAGTATTTCCAAAATAATTCAAATACATAAAAATATTACTTCCATCTATCAGTGACATCAGTGTTATTACCTAAAGATCAGATGGTGGCAAACATCATGCTGTATTTTTTAATTTAATTAATTAATTAATTTAAGAATTGTTTTTGGAAAGAGAAAGAGGATTTGTTTTTTGAGAATCCAGAGAATTTCTGTCAAGCATGCCTTAATTCTGTACTGAACAAACTCCAGGAACTTTTTGGAATTAAAAACCCCCACTGTTTAGTGCAGTGGGCACTCATAGAAGAAAAGAATCCTTCAAAACTAGTTAGATGGTGTGTGGTGGGTTTGGGTTTTTTTGTAGGAGAGAAGGGGTATGTTGAGTTCTAGGCTTTTGTTTCTTTGGAGTTCCCTTCGTTGCTAGTGTTTTTGTTTGTTTGTTTGTTTTTGTTTTGTTTTGTTTTTAATGGGTTGGGAAATGTAAGTAATATGATCCAGTTATTTTTTTATATATATGGATTTCAAAATAGCTTTTTTTATTGTGCACTTTAAAGCTTTTAGAAGTCAACACTATCAAGCAATAGTGATTCCATGTGAAGAAACATGTTGAAGAAAGTTCATTGGCAATAAATACAAGAGTACAAGAGGGAAAAGAACAGTTTTAGCTATGCATAGCTAACAATGGATCTTAACAGTTCTGGGTTCTAACAATCATTGTGGGTAGTTGTCTGAAAATATCTACTTGGTGCTAAGCAGGAGTCTTAGAAGATACTTACATTGTTAGGAGTTATTAAAAAAGAAGTAGTGAAAAAAGCAATGATTGGTCAGATAGACTAAGGTGCTTCAGTTTGGAAAAGAGCTTGGTTTCCTACAAAAATATGCACAGGTATGAGATGATGAGGAAATCTGAAAAATTACTCAATATTTCTTGTGTAAAAACAGGTGACTCAGTAATGATCAAGAAGCAGGTTTCAAATAAATTATTTTTTCTCAGCATAATTAGGGTATTTATGTGAATGTCAAAGTATACATGACACCAAATATATTTAGGTAAAATCCAAGGATAAAGCCTGTTGAGGTTTATTCAACACAGTGATGATGTGTATTCAACCACAACTTCAGCTTTCCATATTCTGACAGGAAATATTGAGAAAAATGTCATTCTATTTTGAAGTATTTTCACATTTTCTGTAAGAACCTGTTAGTAGCCTCTGTCAGAGAGTCAAAAACTCATCTAGGTCAATTTATACTCCAGCCCAGCGAGGCTGTGTGTGTTTGCGTGTGTGTGTGTGTGTGTGTGTGTGTGTGTGTGTGTGTGTGTGTGACTAGAGTATGTTTGTCTTTATCCAACCTGTACTACCTGGAGGGTTCCCAAATAGAAAAGACATTTTTAGAACTGTTAATATGAATTCAGTGGTATCATGTATGACTGAAATTATTCCACAGTAAATAAGTGTGGAATGTGACTGAATCAAAGGCAGCATTTCCTTTCCTTTAAATACTTTTCAGTAATTAATAACAGTCACTGTGAAGACTCCTCTTGCTCACTTGAATTGGCTGTCATTTTCATATATCCTGACTATTTATCTGCATGCCAGACAGTATTTCATCAGCCTCAAATTCTGTTGAATTACTATCCTTACTTAACCCATGGGAACACTGAACTGAAAAATTAATCTTTTGAAAGAGTTTACACTTGCTTTCAATAGAAGCAACATCGTATCTTAATGTTCTTTGTTACTTATAACGACACTGGCCAAACAGAGATGAGAAAAATAATCACTAGCAAAAGTTTTCCAAGAACTCAAACAGCTTGATAACTTTTGCTTTAAATACTTTACTCTTTGATAACTTGGTTGATCTGATTTATTGCTTTTACTTAGATTGATTTCTATCCTAAAAGGGTATATAAAAGTTTCTTTGTGTTTAAGACCAAGAACTTAGTACAGGTTACAGCTGAGGCTGGATGGGACTATATAATACTGGTAAACTTTACTAGTAGAGATTTGGGAATATCTTAGTCTTGTTTTATTGCTCAAACTAGCCTTTTTTGGTATTGCAGAAAGTAAATTAAAATACCATGCTGTCCCTCTTGCCTAGCTGGATTTGTCTTGTCATTAAATAATTACAAAGCAGAAGATTTTCAATATTTTTATTATATGGGCATTTGTTAAAAAATTTGTTTTTGTTGAATAGTCAGAGGAAGAATGTTTAAGAAGGAACAGGTTCAGGTGTGGACTCTGCTGTCTTTTTTCCTCTTGCTTGTGGAATAATGTAAAATCTACTACTTCCCAGGGTGCTTTAAATTGGCATGTGTGTGACATGCATCAGAAATGTGTATGACAAAAAAGTGGCTCTTTTATTCAAAAGATCAGCAAACAGGTAGTGGTCTACTGTCAGATAAAAATAATTTCCCAGGAATTTCACAGTATTTAAGCTGGTTAAAGATAAGTAGAGGTTTTTTGTGATCACTGATTATTTGTTTATCATATTAATTTTATTGTAAAGCTATCGCGTTTTCTTGCTTTAGAGGACATTTTGGGACAGTGTTATAATATAGCATTTGATCTACTGTAGAAGGCATAAAGTGTGTTTAAAATTTTAATTTATGACTGACTTCAATGATTTTCTACCTGCTTTCCTCAGGGAATATTTCAGATGGTTTTGTGTGTTCATGTAGTTATATCTACCCTTTATTAAATTATATAATTTTATCAATTATGTTTCTTCTTATCTGGTATTCTTTGTGCATATTTGGCATTTTTTGTAACAAATTAACTCTTCACCTGACTGTCTATAGCTTGATTAGAGTATGGGATAAATATATCACGTAGAAAAATTAAAACCAAAATTAAAATTGGAGTTTGAAATGTATTGAGCTGACTTATGGATTCACAGAGCTGTATTTTTATATGTATACAAAAAAACATATGTTTACTGCAAATCAGTTTTAAGATAAAGCATCATAAAACAGCAATAGCTGCTGCATACCCTCTTTGATCTATATCGGTTATGTCAATTAGGATATTCTGGATTGAGAGATCCTGAAAAATTTATTGGAAGTTCAGAATGTCTGAATTAACAATTGATTAAAAGTTAACAATTGATGAGCTATTATGACTTCAGCTCTTATTATAGTAGAGCTATATAAATGTGAATTTACAGTATGTTCCCTGTTTTCCATATGTTTGTCATTGATGCCCCATGTTCCAGTACTCTATTGTCTCTGTTGCATACAATAAAACAATATAAAGCTATACATCAATATTTAGCCACAGACACAATCTATGATACCACTGTTGTGCTTTGGGCAGCATTTTGGAAGTTGGTCTGTGTTTGCTGTTTGGTCCTCCTCTGCTGTTTCTTCCTGCCTCCCTCTGACAGTAGCACAGACACTACAGCAGTTTGAGGGATAAAAATGTGAATAAAAATGTGATAGGGATCAGCCTTATTTGCTCCTTTTTACTCTGCTGAGAAATGTGTTTGAACAGAGCAGATTTGCAGTCTTTTTGTAAGTTTGCTGAGTCTTAAGTAAGAATGGCAAAATGGGAAGTTCTAGTGAGAGCTGAAGGAAGATTTGAGTTGCAGTGATTCTATTGTACTGCACACAGCAGGCCTGAAGGCTTCCCAAGTTATATTACATCACTCATGAAGAGTCTGTTTCCAGCAGAAGAAAAGTAAGGAAAAAGAAGGAAAAAGAGTGGTTTAAGGTGGTAAATCCTAGGTATTGTGTGGTTTAAAAATCATCACTCACACTGAGTGCAGAGCCTTGGTTAATGTAAGAACTGACTCCTTTTACTAAGAAAAAAAGAGCCATATTGCATTGTTTCTTATCTACTGCATAGTAAAAATGAGCATATGAGCAAACACCACAGAATAATAAACTTGTAACCCCAGGAAGACTTGTCAGTGTTTCAGTTTCTTAGTTACTATGCTGCCTCTACTTTCCTGGCCTAAGCCCTAGCACTGCTAAGACTTCAATTTTTACATTCTGGCTTGCCTGATACTTTGAAATATAACATCCTAGAACTTAGCCTAGAGTTCTGTGATTGGGAACAGAAGCTATGGCAAAGCTCAATTTGTCATTTGGATTACCAGTGCAAATAGTTCAGAACATGAAGTTGTCAAATATATCAGGAAATAAGCTACAACAGGGAATTTAAACATGCTTCAGAGGGTGAAAGTCACTGTTGTGAATATAAATATATTCTCAGCTAATTATTTTGGCGCTGTAAAGGACAAGGATAATGACTTTAAAGATTAAAATAATTAATTTATAAGGGATGTTAAGTTGAGCAATGTTTGGGTGAGCAATGTTTGGGGTATGCTGGTGGTCATATTACAATGCATTAAGGATAATAATAGAATAGTGTTAAAAACAGTAAAAAGTAATCCATTGCTTTTAGACAATTAGGTAGGTAATTAGGTAGGTGAGTGTGATAAAATTCTCAGTTTTTGGATAGAGCCCAGTTATCTGAGCTTGCCTGTGAAGTCCTACTTCCTCAAAGCAGATTTACCTATGAAGCTGGCTCATGTGGCTTTCTATGAGCACTGCAGCAAAAAGAAAATACTCTGTAAAGGTAATGTCAGAATTTCTGAGTAGCAGTATTCCACCACTATGTTAGAAAAAGTGAGTCATGAAACAATGTAGATTATAATTACAATCTTTAAAGAAAGTTTAATTGTGACTTGGATTTCTTTTCATAAGGTAATTAGTTCCGATTATTTGCAGAACAAAGACTTGAAACAAATCCATTATTGTATATATATACTTTAGTCAATTATTGTTATTAAAGTAATCATTCTACTATAATATTGGATGGAAGATAATGTGCCTTGCTAATTTACAATATTCATTGAACTACTTGCTGTCTTGCGTATGCTGAAAAGCAGCTCATATAGAACTGCTAAAACTGAAATAAAGCAGTTTCTTATTGGTCTCGGCAGTAATTTAGGGCAGAATCTGAGGCAGAACATTTATATGTAGCAAGCCTACTATAAGTTATCAAACTACTCTGTGAGTTCCTTCCTTCCATCCCTGTTCTTTGGATGTTATAGGATGCAGCTTTTGCTAAACAGAACTGCATATATGCATAAGACTTATAAGTAAAAATCTTTTTAAAAACCTTTCAAACTTTCAAGTTAAGGTGCTTTCTAATGAAAATTTAGTGATTCTGTACTTCATAATTGAAAAAGAGTAAGAGAATAACACTTTCCGTATACAACAGAAAGAGATTGTAATTGCTTTTTTATATACAGACAGATTGTAATTGCTTTTTTCCTAAGAATGGAAATAACTATCATTACTAAGCGAAGTAATAAAAGCAATTGATTTGCCCTTGTCAAATTTGAGACTATTTTTCAGCTGTTATAAATACAAATATCAGAAGGGTTAGAAATGCTAAAAGGACTGCTAAAAGGATCACATAGAAAATATATTCTAGGGAAAAAAAGGTTGCAGAGAAATATGAATAAAATATACGATTAGTGCTTAAAGTAGCCTACAGGACATAAATGAGCTGAAAAACAACCTTTTTTATTTTTTTAAATGGGATTTAAAATTATTTAAAATAATTTTATTTTATAACTTTATTTAAAATAATTTCCTATGGCAACTTTTAATTTTTTTTTAAAACAAATAATGTTTTTTGAATCACTTATTTAAACTTAGTAATAAAAAGACACCAGGTCTTTGACAAGCATATGAGTACTGTAAAAAGGTATTTAAAATGATATAATAATTTATCAATATATGTTCACAAGAAAGATGAATTATTCTCTATTTATGTAAATTAGACTTATTTTTTCATTATATTTTTATATAGACCCACAGAATTGTTGAGGATACAGGGGGCCTCTGAAGGTCATCTAGACCAACCTTCCTCTCAAGCAGGGCCACCTAGAACAGAGCAGGGACAAGCCAGAACAATCTCCAGAGGGGTCTTGAGTATGTCCAAGGATGATGCCTCCACAACCTCTCAAGGCAACTCACGCCTGTGCTCCCTGTCACAGCAAGAAGAAAATGTTTCCTGATATTCAAAGGGAACCACTTGTGTTTTAGTACCCCTTTTCTCTGATCTTGTCACTCAGCACTGCTGGGAGGAGCCTGACTCCATCTTCTTTGTAACATGCCGACAGATATTTGAATAGATTGATATGACAGCCCACACCCTTCTCTTGGCTTCTCTAGGCTTAGCAGTCGCAGCTTTACCAGTCAGACAGACATGTGAGAGGTGCCCCAAACCCTTGATCATCTTAGTGGTCCTTTTCTGAATTCTTTTAAAGAGTTACATACTTGTAGTGGACACAATACTCCAAGCGTGGCTTCATCAGAGCTGAGCAGAGGGGAAGGACCACACCTCTCAATCTGATGGCCACTCTCTTCCCAGTGTAGATCAAGGCCATAAGGGCAGAGTGGTGGCTTACATTCAATTTTGTGTTCTCTATGACCCCCTGGGCCTTTGAAGGAAGGCTGCTTTCCAACAGGGTGGCCCCCAGCAGCTACTGATTTATTGCTCAATTCTTTGTGTAACTTCCTGTCAGCCTGTTTATCCAGCCTTTTGAGATTCCTTTAGATGGAAGAATGAACCTCTGCATACCTTCCAGTTTTGAGTCATTGGCAAACTTCTTGAGGCTATGCTCCACCTCGTCATCCAGAATATTGGTGACGATATTAAGCAAAGTTGGATCCAGTGCTGATGCCTAGGGTACAGAAACAGTTGGCCTCAACTAGGCCTCAACTATGCCACTGATCATCACCCTATGGATCCAATTATTCCCCCCGTTTTCAGTCTGCTTCACCGTCTACTCATCCAGCCCATGCCCCATTAGCTTGTTTCTGAAGAACTTACGAGAGACATTTTCAAAAGCCTTTCTAGAGTGGAGGTAGAAAATATCTTACTATTAGACTTCAAGGAGGAGTAATCCTCTCCTGCTCATGTGACTTTGCAGAGTGCAAAGCCTGTTGATTATTTTTTATTTTGCGTGAATGTCATACATAAATAATAAAAAAGATTTAGTTCAGTTGTATAGGGATTCTTTTTCCCCCCTTCATGAAACAAGAATTATTTTTCTCATGAACCGTTTCATCTGTAGGACTCCCTGTGGGCTCTCAGAAATGCCTGTCTACTCTGCTCCTCTGTTCTAATGGGTGTATCACTGGTGATAGCATACGAGGTGGCTAATTTCTGTTGCTTTTAAGAATACAAAATGATGGATACTGTTGCCTGTATTTGAGCAGAAGTAAAAGCAGCAACAGAAAAGTTTGTTTTAGAATGCTAACAACTTTGAATGCTTATTATCAGACTGAATGTAAAAAGACTTAGAAAAGGAAAAATGCAACCCTGTTTTTGTATTTAAAATATTCAGCAATTATTCCCTTATAATTTGCTTTGGGTAGTTGCGTCCTTAGTTGCATACACTGAGAACCAAAGGGACAGTGAGAGACAACATCCTTCACATGGGATTGTAATATTTAAAAGAGGACGTATGATGCAGGTGTGACTGAAGGATCATGCCTGTGGATAGGTCATAGTCTCTCAGCTCCTATTTATTTTGCTGCAAATTTAGTAGGTAGGCAGCCAGCTCCAGGCAACTTGGAAGTCCTTATTTTAGAAATACGAAAGAAAATAAATGGATACTCTATAAAGCCCTTGATAAATTAAACTGAGGAAAAATAACTCCTGGGATATATAATTTTCCATCTGAATATTTGCATTATTTTTATAGCATATTTTCCAGTCTTTATAATTCATAAGAAAGCAAGCAGTATAAGTTTAATGATATTAAATTAGTTCTTTAACTATACTAAATTCATAATTATTTTTTTGTTGTGTAATATCTCATACATTGCACAGTTAGGTTGTCAGTTTGTTGGCAGACTTTCACAATTATGTCTCTTGGTGTTGTAAAGCTCAGTATGCTTTGTGAAACTCTGTTTTTCTTATATTTAAGCATTAATTATAATGTTTCAAAGCAAAACCCCAAACAACTAAACTTGCAAACGTTGACACAGAAAATATGTGCTTGTGCTTTTTGGTTAATATTGCTATGATTTCTGTCATCCTAATAGAATTACATTAAGGAAAAGATGTAGTTGGGAAAGAATTTTGAAGTCCTTTTGATGCCATGATATTAATATGAGTCATTTGGCTAAAACAGCTTAATTTCTGGTAATCCTTGTGGAGTCCTAATGTTCCAATTCAACTTCTGGATTATTCTTAATGTTGTTTCATACCAGGAAGAGTGCAAACATTCTTGCAAACATGCAAGTTTTTTGGAAATTAGGACCAGGTAACAACCAAGAACACAACACTTGGGCTGATACAAAAGCAAGGTTATTCTCTCTCGTTTTCTTTCTTGTTTTCTCTCTGCCACAAGACAAGTTCACTTACAGCTTGAATTCTTAACAGTTTTGAATATTTAGCCAACTTGATACTATAACATAAAGTGGAACAAGAGATCTACCTCAAAAGTTCATATTTAAGGATATTTGATAGTGTTAATACTGTCTTGTAAAGCCACACCACGTGCTAGGGGTATTTACTGCTCTGTTCCGTAGAATGATCACAAGTGGAAGAAGAGATAACCTGTGGCTTAGAAGTGAACTTTCTTGGCATATTTGTGTAGGTAGAATGGCCACTCCCTGCTGACACACACTATTTCAGTGACCTCACAAATCAACTGAACAAAAAACCAAACCAAACCAAACCAAAACCAAAACCAAACCAAACAAAACAAAACAACACAAACAAACAAAAAAACCCACAAAACAAACAAACAAACAAAACCCACAAAAAAGATCCTGGAACTTCACAGCATTAAAAATTATAATTGTTTTCTACTTAGACTAATTAAGCAATGATAAAGTTTCAGTGCTCCTCAGCATATGAATACTGTCAGCAACTCAACAGTCATTTCAGGCTCCTGTAGAATTTTGTGGAGGCCTAAAGCCTAAAGAATTTTGAGATTCTAAAGAAATGTGATGACAAAGAAATTATTCTTTGTGTTCCTTTTCTTTCTTTTTTTCCCCTCTTTGGTATTTTTTAAAAATCATAACATTACTTTTGTTTTCTGTGGACATATTCAGTAATCTGTACTAAGCAGTTAGTACAATTTGCCTGTGAAATAACTTTTAGGCTTCCATCTAAGAGTTGTGGAAGTTTCCACAGCAATAGGCAGCAGGAACACTTTCAGTCTGCTAAGCCTCTTATAGGATATGTGGGAACACAATATTAATCTTATGAGAAATCTTTAAGTGCTCTGGATTTATTTTATTTTATTTTATTTTATTTTATTTTATTTTATTTTATTTTATTTTATTTTATTTTATTTTATTTTATTTTATTTTTAGGGCAAACCATGATCTTTATAATCTCTATTTTACTTTTTTTTTTTTTTTTTTTTTTTTTTTTTTTTTTTTTTTTTTTTTGGCTTGATGTAAGTAATTTTCAAAAGCTAGTGTAATGATTATAATAAAAAGACTGTGAAGCAGGACTCTCTGCTGTTTTGACTGACCTTAAAAAATATATGTCTGCTGTTTGGAATTTTAGTTTGGGCTAAAATCTTTGCTGCCACCTTTTTTGAGGGCGTTTTGGCTCTTCTAGCTGTATACCATGACTAGGATAAGGAAAGCCAAAAATACAAAGAGTATGCACACATCTTTCCAGGTTTGTTGTGCACGTCATGCACAGATGGGCATGTTTGCTGGAGCCACAAAATTCCTAGGTTGGCAAAAGTGGAGCATTTGTGTTATAGATAAGAAAAAAGAAAAGCCAATTACTATTGTAACCAGGTTACTGGGCAGAGCTTTACGATACCCAGTGCAGCAGCTTCACTGCTACTTCATAAATATGCAATATAGCTCAGTCTGATTTGGATCCTGACACTGTTTTGCTGAGCAGAAGTAGCTCACAACAAACAAACCATGGTGTGAAACAAATTAATGTCTTACATTTCCTAGTGTCATAACAGACATTTTACCTCTAGTTTGAACAGGAACTGAAACCTTTCTGTACCTAACAAATGCTCAGGCATCTTTGTTGCTGTGGAGTACTGATTTATTATGCCTGCAGACGCAAAGGAATCGAAACATTTATATACAGCAAGGCAAAATAAATAAGAACCATTCTACTAAAGTATGGATCAACCATATGCAGAAATAGAACTACTTGGTCATAAGATTAACTTGGGGTTTGTTTGGGGGGGCATTTGGTTTTTGTTTTTGCAGTTTCTGGTTTGGTATTTTGGTTTGTGGGGTTTGTTTGTTTGTTTGTTTGTTTGTGTTTGTTTTTGATTTGTTTTGTTTTTAAATTCATGCTTGTGCATACAACAGTTTAGAGACTGTTTTACACCACTGGATCTGTTCTGGTAACCTATGCCTAAGCTCAAGCAAGAAATTCACAGCTTAGAAATGTGTACACATCAAGAAATTTCTCCTGTGCTCTTGGGTTTTCCCCCCTTCCTCTCTGCAAGAACTGAACATAAAAGAATGCCTCACGATTTTGTGGTTTGAAATTACTTTAAAGAGTTAGATTAATCATGCTTGTCCTCTCTCCATTATATATCATATGACTGTGTGTTTGAGGACCAAAGTATTGTTTCAATTTGATTATTGACTGATCTTTTGCAAAGCTGGGGAAGAAAATTTTGTGTGCTTTTTTTTTTTTTTCCTTACCCTCTCAGAGGTAGGCAACTCATGGAATTGAAAAATTGGATCTATGAATATATAAGGTTATTTCTTGCTAAATATTTATGATTTTTTGAGCTGAGATACTATAAAGAGTTAGAATTTCAGGGTAGCATTATCTGAAATTAGAACCCAAAACTGCATTAAAAAAATAAACTCTTGCTCTTTTTAATAACCTGCTTCGAAATACAACCTTTTTTTATTGAAATGTTTTATTCAGTGTTTTAAACCTTTTTCAACATATTTTACTGTTGCAAATGATTCTGAAAATTTGAATGCAGGGCAGGTGGCAGAATTTTGCAAATCTCTTTAGACCTTAAAAGTTATGATTTTCCAAAATTAATAAGGGGAAAAGGGAAAACAAAGCTGATATGGTAATATTTTTAAAGTATCAGTGACTATTCATGATGAATGTAGTATAAGTTGAAAGTCTAGGAATATACTTTGGCTGGAACCTTTTGCCAGTAAAAAATTTGTGAGTTGAATATTGTTATCCACTGGCATTTTTAGGATGCTAATATGTACAAGTATCTCTGCATAGATATTTAATGTCTCTTTCTATTTATTTACTATTTACAATTAAGTATAATTTCTGAAGAAGTATATAGTTTGTTGGGTGTGTGAATAGTGTCCTTCTGTGAATTCATATGTCCAGTGAGTGCATACAAAGTCTTTTAATGTCTTGAGATTTTTAACTCATCAGGAATTACTGTCACGTGTAATTAAATCTTTCTGCTGTGTTCTCTGGATTTTGCACGAGATCTGTAGGAACACATCAACAAGTATGCTCTTGTCCTCTTCTCTGACACATGCTGCTTCACATGAGTGCAAACTAAGGCAATATTCATGGTACTTTTCCATGTTTAGAACTCAAATACAAAAACCTGTAAGTGATTTAGCTGCAGTGTTCTCAGCTAGCAATGATATTGCCCCATTGCTCTTATTTTACTGAAAATCTGAAGTCAGATGAGTTACCTTGAATGCTGCTGTTTAATTAAAAAAAAAAAAAAAAAAAAAAAAAAAAAAAATTGCAGACCTGCATCAAGATTTACAGCAAGAAATCAGTAAATATACAAGGACTTCCTCCAAAGTTCTTGAAGCTTATATGTAAAGAGTCTTAACAATACTAGGAGAGAAAGCAAACTATTTACTCAACGCTCATGTGATCTCCAGCAAAAAAAATGGCCTTCAGGATGAGCAGAAATTGATATTCTGTGCTATGGAGATGTGATTCAGCAAATTATAGAAAGACCTTTTTCTAAAGAAAATTGTAAACATTTAAAGAAAAATATAACATTTAAGACTCCCAATGTCAAATTTGCATGGTTAAGTTATACATTCACATTAAAAGATGTTATAAACCACTTAATCCCTGGGTGGTCAGAAATTGATAAATCTATGTAGTTTTAAAATTTATGATTATTTGTGACCTTAAGCAAAGATACAATTGTATTATGAAATACCTCATGAAACAAATGATACACAAAAATCTTGTATAATGATGACATTTCTGTGGTCTTTATGAACTATAGTACTGGCACACAAGAGTGAAAGCTGAAACACACAGGGCAGGAGCATTTTTATATCCCAGTAATTCTAATGAACCATTTTCTGGGCTGTATGTAGGTACATGAGCTGCTTTAAAATTCATGCTAAACAATGCTGTATTGTCAAAAGTTACATTTTTACTTTATATTGGAAAATAGAGAAAATAATTTAAGAAAATTTGCAAAGTGCAAGACTGAAGAAGACATTTTTCATCTCTATTTCTGACTAATACATGTCTGTCTATACATATGCTGCCTTAGGAAGCAGCAGCACATTTCAGAACTTACATTAACTGTACCGATATTTTACATATGTTGTAGATATGAATAACTGAGCAGGGCTCTACTGCTCTTCTCTGGGGCAAGCTCACTTTTCTTTTTTTTACCCTCCCCAGCTGACTGTGGTGAAGATTCCTGGGCTTCTACTCTTGCAGGTCAGAGATTCATATACAGTCATCTGTCAGTTACTCTTTCCTATGCCTGTGTCCTCAAAGCATGACCTGCTCTCCCTGGAGGTTGGGAGAAAACTTCATCCAAATCCCTTTGGGTGTTTCTAGATCAGTGTAGAGGCAGATTGGAAAATACACTTCATGCAGCATAGGTATTAGACTCTTCTACTAAGAAGTTAGCCACAGTGATAATTTGTGGTAAAACTGACATAATTTTGTGATTTATACAGTGCAGTTTTAGACACCCACAGTGTTTTTCAGGAGTTTGCTCAGAGGGATTATAATCTCATAAAGACCTCTCAGTCTGTAATTTAACTGGCAAATGGGGTATAAGGGAGGTTACTGCAGCTTCAAGTGGTCAGTACTGATAAATCAGTGCTCACATCGCCCATACTTGAGATTATTTCTACTGGTGACCCACTGGCCACAGAGCACTGTGTACACAGAGTCGGTACCTACCTCCTGGTTTCACTTTGTTTATGTTCTATTTGCGTATTACAGGACTTCTCTGCTATGCACAACAAAGTGGTGAAGGTGAACTAGTTTTGCAATGCTCTCTGGAGCCAAACTAAAACACAAATACAGCGGCAACCTTGAACTGTGGGCATTTTATCTAGTTTGCTGATTTTGCTAAGAAGTTTTACAGAAAGAGAACATGCTTATGCTCCTTAAACAACAGCACCATAACATGGGTCATATTGAAAAATAACTCTGAAATAAGTGAAAAATTATACTTTTTCTGCAATGTAAATTTGGTCAAATATAGTAAAATGGGTTATATATAACTGTTGTCACCCTGAACAACCATATGGACCAGTTAACTAGATAAGCCATTTCATCTTTTACAGCTAAACTTACAGATTTCATGCTTTATTTCTAATGTGGAAAAAGAGATGGAGTTTATAGTATCATTTCTTGTAAATACCCCTACTTTAATAAAATTTATTTCTTGTTGGGCAAACTAGAGTTATTTTTAATACTACATTATTTTATCATCATCCTAAACTTCAGATAAGTTGGTAGTTCAGATTTTCCATTGTAATTAGAAACAATACTTTTTGTATCTAAATTATGCAATCTATTTTGTTAATAATTTATTAATTTATTAATGCTTAAATGTTGGTGGCTTAGGCAGGAAGAAACAGAGTAGATGGAGAAGTCTTTAAACTACAATGTTTATTTTGATAACTATGAGTAGTAGTAAGAATTTACTGATGTAGATGTTTTGATTGCTTTTTCCAAAGTTCTCTGGTGCCTCTCTTATGAGTCAACATGGGATTAAAATGAAATGAGATGTGTTTATCTATTCCTTTAATCCCTCTAGAGGTGCTCTGTTTAAAACTTGGTGCAGACTCAAAAGGCAAAACATCTTTGCCCACTTCTTTTTAAAAGAGCACGCCTATAAATAAATCTTTTATTTCACAGCACCTGCTTTCAGGAATTTCCAAAACTGTCCTTTACACGGATAACAGGAGACAGATGATCTAAGGTCAGCAGAAATTTTAAGTACATTCTCATTTGAGTTACTCTTCAGAACACACTTAAAATATGTCTAAATTTCATAATTATCCAATAGAATTCAGATATGAGCTATTGAGATAAAAATACTCATTGCAGAAATATGCTCCAGTATTTTCCTGAACTAAAACTGCCTGGTATTTTATGTGCATTTTTTCTCTAACAAGGAAATAGACAATTAAATTACTGTATCATTACTGAAACAGCCTTCTAAGTTAATTTTAAATTTTATCAGAAAAAAAGAGAAGAAGCAGAAGATGATATATAGAACACATTGGATAATGTAGATGCTGTGACAATATGAACTGTAGGTTTCTATAACAAATTTCTCATCAAGAACAGTTAGAAGAGTCCAGAATGGTACAACAGAGCCACCTACATTACAATTATATGATGTTCAGTGCTCTTTTTGTAACACATAATTAATAGAACATAAAATAAACGTCTAAATAATACAGATGTTGTTTTATACAATTTTATGTTGTCAAGTTAGTAAAGTAAAAGCTGAAAAAGTTCCACAGTATACTCATGATGTTGTGAAGAGCTGACATCCAGAAATGTGAGTACAGATTTTATTTCCTAGAAATTCATTCACTGTCTTGGACTCTATGAGGGAAGTTATGCCTTCAGGAGAAAGAAAATACCAACTGTTTAGAAAAAATTAAAGAGACTAATGTTGCTGAACTCATCTATTTCAGTCTATAACTTCAGTGCTACCATGAAGCTTTTATCTTTTTCTCTATGTTGTGGGCAGAATAATATAAATTCTTAACTGTCTTAAGTGTAGCGTCCATATTGGGAGCAAGAATGAAGAATATAAATAGTACACTAACTTCTGCTAGTTTTACAAAAGAGTTTGTCAAGTGCAAGTTATAATTCACTGTTTTCTGAACATGCCAGTGTGTAAGAACTTAGTCTGGGGAACATTTGTTCTGCAAAATTAAAATGTTGTGCATTTAAGTGCTGTTGGATACAGATTCAAGCAAGCAAGACAATTTAAGTCTTGTTTGGTTTTCCTTTTGTGCAGATTTTTAACATAAAAAGCAGTTCATCTTGAAGCTGCAGGGTATATTTTGTAGCCACAAGTGTAGAAGTGAATGTGTGTTCATTTAGTCCTGCATAGGGAAGACAGAGTTGTGATTTTCTGTCTTGTCACTAGATGTCATTGTTTTTCTCAACAACATTGCTAGACATTGGAAAAGACATTGGAAAAGACATTGGAAAAGTTGTCCAATATTTCAGTGAGTATATATAATTCGATAACATGGGTTATAAAGAAGAGAGTTTTGTTATTTAAAAGAAGTGAGACATCTTGCATAATGTGTTTTGTCGGTTGTGATTTGTGCTCACAGGCTGCAGGAATGAGGGCTGCCCACTCACCTTGCTCTAATCACTTCACAGCAAATAGATGAAGCTCTGGAGAACAGACTGTACCATTGCAGAGAATAGCTAAAGATGAGTGGGACAGGGGAGAGCCTGAGAGAGAAAGTCAGGGAGACCACAGCATGAAGAGAGCTAGGCAAAAATTCTGAGTAAAACAAAGAGTGAGATGAGGGACCATACCAGAGAAATGGGAGAAAATGAATCTTTTCCCAGGGGCATGGCTGGGAATATAATGTTGGTAGATGCTTAGGAGATTTGGTTTTTATTTGAGGGTGAATTCTAAGGGAAGAACCCACTCTGTGGTCTGCATCAGCCTTATTGATGAAAAGGCATCTTTATTGATCAAGCGTCATTCAGGTGTATTCAATCTCTCTGTCTCAAAGATAAAGTGCATCAGAGCTCTCTCAAAGCTGCTTGAGATAATCTCATTACCACCTTAAGAGTGGTAATTTGCTATGTGACGTGAGGGTGTGCAAAGATCACCTACTTCAAATATCCCTAACTCATTGTCAGAGCTAAGATTTTCTATTTTCCATTTTCCTCCTCTTTTTTTTTTTTTTCCTACTCACATTCTAAGTGAATGTCTTAGTCTTTTTGTCTTCCACAGTGTGTCAATAAAAGATATAAGTAATTACAAGCTAATGTTGTTTTCTTACTTGATGTATGCTATATTTATTAGGAAAAAAAAAATCAGTTCTGAAAGACAGATATTATTTGCACAATATTATTACAAAAAAGGAACTTTTTGCAATTTTCCACAGCAATAGTTCATGTTAAAAAAAAAAAAAAAAAGAAAAAGTTAGATATGATCCTTTCCTGAATAAGGGCAATTTGATTACTTATAAAAGCAAATTCTTAGAACCTTTAACTCTGCTTTCCACTTTCTTACATGAGTATATTAATTCCTATTCCTTTACTAGATAAACCTTTCATGGAAATCTTGGGAAATTAGGTGGCTAATCCATGTGTGCATAAGTCATGGGCTAATTTTTATCTTTAGATCTCATTTTTAAAACAACTACTTTAGAGATTTTATATACTATAACACGAATATTTATCTTCTAAATTCTATGAAAAAAACCCAACTGTGACTTTCAAAATTATTTTATAGCAGGCAGATGCCAAGGGTATACCAGAAAACTATTTCAATAGGAACATCAAACAAAAATATCATGAGTTCTTCCAATGAAAAAATTGCTACTTTAAAGTTTCTTTAAGTCTTTATATCTGAATGGATTTCAAGACAAAATGTGAACACCGGGTTGCTGAGCTGGTTACATTACATCTGTTAGTTAGCAACATTTCAAATATTTGGCAATTAGGTTTTCAAATTATTTGGAGAAATCTGTCTATGCAGGATGTATTGAATTTTTTTTTTTTTAATGATTGTGTTTTATACTGGTAATACAGGGGGTTTTTTCACTTTAAGATGTTTCTTGTCTTTAAACACATACACATTTATGTTATATAATGTAGAAATCCGTGCTTGTTTTATTTTCGCTATGTATTATTTGTTGCAATGTAGACTATGAGTTTTAACATCAAATCTATCATGGCAAAAAAAAGTAGAGGCAGAATTTTCTTTCTGAAACTGAAGTGAATTTTCATAGTCAAAGTGATTTGTATCACTGCAAATTAAAATATTCAAATTTGTAACTTATCCTCAAGGTCTAGCTGAATTTCTTAGTGTGATTATTTTCAATGACAGATTGAAAGGAAAAAAAAAAATAATTGTGGGTTGGGAGTGTGACTTCTTAGTGCTGGACTGTGTGGCCCCGGTCATGACTTTGTCCTGACCTGCCAGAAGTTAATTTTCTCAGTAGTGTCAAAGAAAAGTGCTAACATCTCTGTAATCAATTAGTCACTGTGCCAGAGATAGTGGTAAGAAATTCACAGTTCCTCATCTTGCCTTATGTTAATTGTCCTTATTACTGAGATCAAAAGTGTTTGAAACACTCTTTGGAATTAGCTTTTTATAGTTGTGGGTTACAGGCCACATTCAATGATCTCTGCTAGTTGCCATTAACATCTTTCAAACCTATCAGTAATAAGAAAGTGGGTTTGGAATATAGCCATGGCTTTTATTTTCTTTTCTTAAATTGCTGCCTTGGTTTTTGAGTGTCCTTCTTTTTAGTGTCCTCGATAAAACCTTTGCTTGCTGATGTCTTGAACTGAAATCCATTCCAGCATCATACCTTCTTATAGAGCTTGCTATAAATAAGAGATTTGGAACTCTGCTGACTCAAAAATGAAGTCAAAACTACCACTTTGTTGCCATATTAATGAGGAACATATCAGCGTAGTTATATTCAGGCTGGCCTTGGAGGTTTTTCATGTATCTGACACAGCTTAGCTAATAATAAGCTATAGTGCTTTAAGCCATGAAAGCCCATGGCACTGCACAAACAAAAAGAGAGTTAAATTCTTAGGGATTATAAGCATGAAAATGGATTATAAGTAGGAACCTTTTTAACTCAGCAATTTTCTTCTTGTTAGAACCTGAAGTTGAAAAGAGTATCTTTCAAAACAATTAGATTTCAGCATCTTTATTTATTGAAATTAAAATTAGGCTGTATGTGTATATTTTTATAAGACAACCATTTAGTTACCTTTTATAGAAAAAAATTACGAGCACATCTAGTGCTGACCTCTCCTTTAGCCTGCATTTCCTTTAAAAGGCAATTCCAAACCCTCATAAATTTCTGTTAGCAAATCCTTCCCATAACAGTGCTATGATCTTGACTGTCCTCTTTGCATAGTGACAATCAAACACGCAAGTGCTTGGAGAGAATGAAATTTATGTGTTTTGGAAATGAATGAGGTACAGAAAGTGGATCTTGACTTCTGCACATCTCTGTGATGGTACGGACCTCAGTACAGGGAAGTTCATAGAGCAGCTCATCTCGAGTGCCATCACATGGCACGTGATGGACAACCAGGGGAGCAGGCTCCACTGGAAGGGGTTTGTGAAAGGCAGGTCCTGTCTGACCTCCTTCTGTGACAGGGTGACCCACTCATTTGATAAGGGAAAGGCTGTGGATGTTATGTGCCTCAACTCCAGTAAAGCCTTCGACACTATCTCCCACAGCATTCACCTGGAGAAAACGGCTGCTCGTGGCTTGGATGGGTGTGCTGTGCACTGGCTAGAAACCCCATCTGGACAGCTGAGCCCAGAGTGTGGAAGTGAATGGAGTCACATCCAGCTGGCAGTCAGGCACCAGTGCAGCTCCCAAGAGCTCAGTACCAGGGTCAGCTCTGTTTAATGTCTTTATTGATCATCTGGACAAGAGGATCTGTACAGCCTCAGTCCATTCACAGGCAAAACCAAGTTGGGCAAGAGTGCTGATCTGCTGGAGGGCAGGAAGGCTCCTCAGAGGGATCTGGGCAGGCTCAATCATGGGCTGAGACAGATGGTGTGACGTTCAACAAGGGCATTTTCTGGGCCCTGCCCATGGGTCACAACAACCCCAGGCAGTGCCACAGGCTGCATAGCCAGGTTTTGGAAGTGGGGTGGGAGGAGTGGTGGGGAATCTACAGGAGAGGATTCTGTGAGAAGCTGTGAGAAACTTCCCCCATGTCTGAGCCAATGACAGCTGGCTCCAAGACAGACCCACCACTAGCCAAGGCCAAACAAATCAGAGATGGTAGTAGCATCTCTGTGACAGCATAGATAAGAAGAAAAAAAGTTATTATACTTGTATAAGTTGTAATTGCTCTCAGAGAAGAGAAGAGTAAGAATATGTGAGAGGAGCAACTCTGCAGACACCTAGGTCAGTGCAGAAGGGGGGAAGGAGGTTCTCCATGAAGGAAGGAAACCCACGCTGGAAGAGGTAGATACCCATGAAGAACTGTAGCCTGTGGGAAGGAATCATGCTGGAGAAGCTGGGGAGAACTCTCCTTTGGGAGTGACCCCACATTAGAGGAAGGAAAGGAGTCATCTCTCTGAGCAGCAGAAATAACCTGTGATGAACTGAGAGTAACCTCCATTCCTCACCTCCATGTGCTACTGTGGGGGGAGGAGGTTGACTCCAGGAAGGAGGTTAGGATTGGGGAAGATATTTGTAAGACTAATTTTACTTCTCATTATCTTTCTCTGATTTTGGGTGTTAATGAATTCAATTAATATCCCCAAGTTGAGATTGTTTTGTGTGTCGTGATAGTTGGTGTGCAGTATCTCCCTGTCCTTATCTCATGAGCCTTTTGTTATAATTCCTCACGCCTGTCCAGTGGTGCTGGGGAGTGATAGGTGGGTGTCTGGCATCCAGCAAGGGTCAACCAACCATACAAACTTTCAACAGAGTGGCTGGAAAGTGCTTAATGGAAAAGGACCTGGGGGTGCTGGTGCCAGCAGCTGAACATGAGCCAGGGTGTGCCCAGGGGCCAAGAAGGGCAATGGCATCCTGGCCTGGATCAGCAATGGTGTGGCCAGCAGGAGCAGGGCAGGGATTGTCCCCCTGTGCCGGGCACTGGTGAGGCCACACCTCGAGCGCTGTGTCCAGGTCTGGGCCCTCAGTGCAAGAAAGACACTGAGGTGTGGAGTGAGTGCAGAGAAGGGCAGCAGAGCTGGGGAAGGGTCTGGAGCACCAGTGCTGTGAGGAGCAGCTGAGGGAGCTGAGGGTGTTTAGCCTGGAGAAAAGGAGGGTCAGGGGAGAGCTCATGGCTCTCTACAGCTGCCTGGAAGGAGACTGTAGCCAGGTGGGTGTCAGCCTCCCCTCTCAGGTAACAAAAGACAAGAGGAAATGGCCTTGAACTGTATCAGGAAGGGATAAATTTCTTTACTGAAATGTGGACACACATTGGACCAGGCTGCCCAGGAAAGAGTCCCTGGAAGTGTTCAAAACCATGTGGATGTGACCCTTGGGGTCATGGCTTAGTGATGGACTTGGCAATGCTGGGTTAATCATCAGTCTTGATGATCTTAATAGTCTTTTTCAACCCAAATGATCCTGAGATCCTATGATTCTCGGTTATCCAATACTGGATTCAGGTCACAGGAGTCAGGTCACTGAAGTAAGATGACAAGTTGTAATGTACAGTTCAGTGGTCAAATGTACTAATACCAAAGATCTCTTTGATTTTTAAGTTTGGGGACCATGCTGAAGCAGGTGTGATACTGTGTGCTAGCCCCTACTGAAATAAGGGAGCAGTACACATTGTCAGGGACATAAATACAGCAAAGGAGTCTTTACAGATTTCTTCCTAAAGAAACTGTCATTAACTAGTCAACATTATTTTCCAAAGTACTTTGTATGAAATATAATGTTGTACACAGTGAATTGTTGGTGGGCATATTTCATACTGTACTGCCTTGAAAACAGTATGCTAGTACTGTGTATGCCTGCTGTACTTAGCAATGAGGAGAGAAAAAGTTTGTCTAGATAAGGGGAAAAAGAAAATGAGAATTATGTGCATCACTAAGGGAGAGCTAAGAGAAAATAATTTGTGCTTTCACTGGGCAAAAGTAGGATCCTGGATATCCAGATCTAGCTGGAAAATGAGAATTGGCTCTTGGGGAGAAGGAATTTTAATATTTCCTTTGTATGTCTGGAACAAACCCAAACTTCATAAATTTATAACCATAAAATTTAAGTGACAGTGCACAGCCATTTCCCCATGCTTTCCAATATGGAAATGTTTAAAAATGTATTTAACTGTGATATAGGAAGATGAAATAGAAGTTATTCCTCTGCATGTGCCAGCATTGAGATTCAATGCATTTCTCCCAATGCTGATGATTCCTTTAACAGGGACTAGGATTCCTGGAGACAGTACCTAAGCTTGCAGTCTGATTTAGCACTTCCTAAGTGTGTTTAGCCTTTCATGATCTGCAGGACAACAGGTCCAATTTTCATTTTATAGATAATGAGATCAAAGCAAAAATTGATCTCTTTTATCCCATTTAATGCTTAACATGCTTTGTCCTTGTCCCTTTCCTTCTGCTCTCACCACCTTAGACTGGAAAATAATTTCAAGACTGTAGAATTGTCAAAATCAGAGCACCAGAGGTATTAAAATGAGCAAAAAACTGCAATCATCATCCTGCAGTTTCTTCCCACTCTCCAGCTGAAAACCCTGTGAATTTCCCATTGCAGTTTTTCTATAAAACCTACAGTGCAACAGTTTTCTGTGGTTTTATTTTTTTTATACTTCTGAATTAGCCACAGTGCTATACAAAGAGATGCAAAACAAAATAAGTTTCTCATATCTCCAATATTTGCAAAAACCCCACCCAATATTTCTTAAAATTTAGCAGTGTGAAATCACTCTGTATTCCTCTTTCTGATGACTTCTGCTCAGTGCTTGCTTAATTATACTGCATTTTCCTTCTGCTGACTATCTTCCTCAGAAACGTTTGGCAGCCTACCTAAATAACCATACACTCAAACTTTCTAAAACCCAAGGTTTGCCACGTCAACAAGACAACAGCCACAGATTTTGCGGGCAAATCTGGAAGCCAATGTGTGAGTTGCCACAGCAGGTACAGCTCTGGCAACTCATCATCTGACCAAGCTATAGCAGACTGGTTTAATCAGGGGTAAGATGATTTAACACTTCCTGAGCAGCGCTCACACCTAGCCCCTAGCTCCAGACAGTGGCCACAGTAGAGACAACAGCTGTCTCCAGCAGAGTTATATCACCTCTGCATGGCAGAGATATTAAATAGCAAGATGGGAATATAGGAAAATCAAAATACTTCAGCTTTATGCCAGCACAAGTGACTTTTGTTCCTGCTCTCTGTATAGATTTATAATGATTTAGCATTTAATTGTTTAATCTTATTTTTTATTTGGAACCTGTTTGGCTGGCAGGCACAGTCAAGGTTCGCTGAAGAACAGCAGCAGCTAAAACAATTTTACAGCAAAAAGCATCAGAGGGTAAAGATAGAAAAACATTACAGGCACCAATGAGAGGAAGACCACTTAATCTACAACAGTGAAGGGATAATGAATTTGTGTAATGTGCTTGAGGCAAATTTCTCTTGAGTGGTTTTCTTAAGCTACTATAGTAAAAGGCTGTAAAAATCCTTTTCCTTTATATTTAATTTCCTCTCAGTTTTATTTTTACCATTTTGTATAGCCTCCTAATTATTGCCTTAAAAATTAAATTCTAACTCCTACATTTTCTTATTAATTTCAGTCTATTTTACTGTCTTGCCCCAAAAAACTTTAGGAATGGGTAATATACCTTTACATTGAAGAACAGCAAGAAATGTACTTTCAAGCAGTTCTTTTGAGACAGAAAAGAATACATACTTCTATCTTTGTAAATCCAGTATTAATTTGTTTATTGACATTATCAAGGATGACATTACAGAAGTTAATGTATCTTGTAACTATTACTTCTATTGTGACAGCAAACAGAGATAAGCACTTGCCTGAAGGCATAAGAAACAGAATCTCTTAATCAAAGGGATTAAAATGCAGTACTTCAAATAATATGATTTAGTATCAGTATTCCCTCTGATGTACCATATCACGAAAAAAACTACTTGCAAACTTGCAAAGTTTTACATCTGGGGTATCAGTTGATGAAAAATATGAAGCAGTGACAGCAAAATGAATAAAATGTGAAATCTATAAACATAACTGGAAATGGATTTTCAGCCCCCAGCAACTGAAATATCTATTAAATATATTTAGCACTCCACAGCCACCACAGTATAAGTTAGCACTATTGGAAGCTGCTTACCCTAGGACATAAAATGAGGTTTTTACATAGTCCAAGAAATCAACTATTTCAACTCAGGAAATGTTAGTTCAAAAAACTTCCTGTTTCCACCTCTTTCTTTACATTGTAAAATATGTCAGACAGATTTATTTGCAAAATTTTTACAACACATGTCCTAGGTGCAGTTTTGGATTTAAAAATGTTGCTTTGGGGATTTCTGCTTCAGAAAACAGTATTACTATTGTTGTCAGGCATTTCTAATAAGTTTGTCTTGTCCCCACGTTCAAAACCAAACCAGGCTTATTTATGAAGCAATGTATAAAAAAGCATTTTAAAAAGAATGCTATTTCATAAACCTGATGTAACACTAAGAGTCTTGTTCAGGCTTTGGCAACATGCTGGTAGACTGATACAATGTCAAAGAAAACCCCTAAATTGGCAAGACATGCCACTGCAGATTGGAACAGTCTTTCCATGTCACAAGAAATATACATATATATAAAAAAAAGCCCAAACCAAAAACAAGCCAAAAAACCCAACCACAGTATTTAGAAATAGGGGGTTTTGTTACTATTCCATCTGCTGTCAAAACTTGCAGAAAGTTAAACTTGCAGAAAGTTAAACAGCTATCTTAATTCCTGACCAAGCATTTAAAACCAGTATGCTGAAAAATTCAAATGCCTGCAAGAAGCAGCAGCTTATTCTTCACAGCTGAAGGAAAAAGGTGATTAATAAATGTTTATTTTGCCAGATTGTTTCATCAATAATTAAATAGGAAATTGGATTCAATTTTTTGCTTTGCCAGCTGTGATTTTCCTGCTTCTTCTTCTTCTTCTCCTTCTCATTAAAAAAAAAAACAAAACAAAAAAAACCAAACAAAACCCCCAAACAAACTAACAAAAAAAGCCCACAACAGCAAAACCACACACACACCAGAAAAAACCCCAACCAACCAACCAACCAACCAACCAACCAACCAACCAATCAACCAAAAAAAAAAACCCAAAACAAAACCCCCCAAAAAACCCACACCACCAAAAGAACCAAATTCAAAGTCCTCTAAACAACCTCAAGGCTGAATTTCAGTTATGAAGTCATGAAGGATACAAAGAAGTCTCATGCTCCATTTTCAATTATTTGCATGCTAGTTGAAATCCATATCCACCACTTATTCTCTTTAAATATCTATAGCATAGTAATTATTTTCTATTAAAAAAAACCAACTCTAATAAACAAAAAACACTCCAAAATGGTGAGTTCTGTATTGTAATAGAATTTTAGTTTCCAGTGAAAAGATGTTTTCCAGAAACTATGAATAAAAGTTATCATAATATTTAAAAATAGTAGCATTTAATATTTTAACATCATAAAAATAGTAAGAAAAATAAATGTCTACTGAACTGTGGAATTACTTCAAGTTTACACAGGTATAGTGTATCTTGATTAGTAAAAATGAGTGTGAACTTTAAAGGAGATGAACATTTTTTAGGTAAAACCCAGAAAAATACAAGCAAAAAATTTTTAAATCAGTGATTGAAATATTGAAATTATTGAAATTATTTCAATATTTGGCTCTGAATTCCCTCTGGATCCTGCACGATACTCTTAAGACAGCAAGATAATAATTAACTTTTATAAACTCAACTGAAAATGTTGGAAATAATGAATGATAACACAGGGTGTATTGCAGCCCACTGAAGTGTCGCTTTTACCCTGTGTGGCTTGGGCTTTTGCATGGAAGCCGTTAGTAGTATTTGTGGATAAAAATTCTAGGGCAGCAGTGGAGGATGGTCTAGGTGAAAGGAAACCAAACTTCACACATTCTGGTCCACATCACCTGCTGGAACTCATCTTCAGGATGAACTACTACAGGACCATATTCTGATTTTGTCTTAGAGAGAACTAGCTGGAGTGGTTTGGAAAAGAGCCATGGAGAGACTCGAGCTCCAGAGCCTGACAGCTCATGTCTGTGTTTTTGCAGTGTGAACACAGCCCATGCTGAGGCTGGCAGTGTCACAGGTGACAACGCTATTGGCAGCTAAGGAAATTCTTCTATGTGTATCTTTCCCTTCTAAGTGTATTGATCAAAAGATCTGACTGTGGAGCCAGACAAACTCACAGTTTGAACCTTTTTGTCTGAGGTTACTTGGCAACTGCAACCAGAATATTGTCCTGTTCTTCATACCATTACTTAAAAAAATGGAGCCCACAGATGTTTCAAAGAATGATTTGGAAGTAAGGAGAATATTTTCATACCATCTACAGGATTGCTATAGGACAGGACTTATCAATAGGAACAGTAAAGGTAGTAAGGTATTCCTACCTTAATATTTTTATTGGTAAACCTTTATGACAGAGATTCATCTCATTCTTGAGAAGATGGTAGTGGTGGTGATGGTGTTGAAAGGAGTTGAATTTATTACCCAAATGGAACAGCATGCACTGCAATTTACCTGCTCCAAAGCTTTGAGCAGACACTGTTGGACAAAACCACACCACATCCTAAAAAAGGACATTATTGGATAATTTAAAAAATAATTATTGGATATTAAGCGTGTAAAGACTACCTGAGAAAACACAGTACTAACATACTTAATATTTATATGCTTTCTAACCTGGCAGGAAAAGCTATGACAATCTTCCATCACTGTACAAAGTTAGAAATATATATAAAGATATTTTAAAATTAATCACTCAAAAAGCCCCACAAAACAAAAATAACCCTCTTCTAAACCTAAAGAAGAAGAAGAAGAAAAAGGAAGCAACTGGAAATTTTAAAATACATTTTACTGGGATAGCTGAAAAAAATTGTGAGCTATACTTTGTTGACCTTTGTTTCTTTTTAAAAACAGCTGCCTATAGTGATCTCTCTCAGGTTTAACATGTAAGAATTTAAATACTTTATATATACAACAGACAATTCCAGGGGATGATAACAATAACAATAACAAACCACTTTTTTGTGTTTCCAGCTCTTCCATTCTGATTTGTAACAATTTTTTCTCTTTTCATTTTTTTTGTACCAAATAGAAAATCTCTTTTCCCAGGAAAGATTGGACAAGGTGATCTTCTGAAGTCCACTCCAACCTAGTCTGTTTTATGCCTCCATGACTCTAAATGGCATTGCTATGATTTTGTAGCTCACCAGTACCTGAAAGACAATTATTAATTCAGATATATGGGCTTGCAGAAATGCTGACAGTCTGACCTTCAGCTCAGTATAAATGTTGATCAGCGAAGCATTGCTTGTCTCTCTACATTGAAAACAAAGTAACCAAACAAACCACACTCACACAAAACTGAGACAAAGCAAACAAAAACCCACAGTAAACCAGAGCTAACTGGTCTGCCTGAGAATTATTTACTCTTCTTCAAAAGAAAGACAGCCAATTTATATTTTCCATTTTTACAGACATGCCATAAGCTTCAGCACACCTTTACAGTATCAGACTCTTGTCTGTATCATAGGTAAGGGCTTCTACTTTTGGAAGTCTGTGTGTTTATAATTTATTTTAAACATTGGCTGTTTCAGATCATTGCATTTCTGGAATAAATGTGCTATTATTAAGCAGATTTCTTCTCACTATGCTTGTGAGCTAATTACCAGGCAGAGTTTTTAGCATAGTTGTGCTGCAGTTTTTTCAACTATTTTGGCATATTTATGTGTGTGCCTATAAATTCCCTAGAGACCTGAAAGTTACACAACTTTTAGTGAATGCATACAGACGGACTATGACTTTAGAAAATGCTTAATCTATGTCCTCCGGATCTTGCCTTGAGATGTCTGCAGAAATGTTATACACTTGCAAAAGCTTTATCATATCAACACTTGTAAAACACAAATAAAGAGTCTGTTTTCTAGAACTTTTGAGACTTTCTATAGAAAAATATAGAGATTAAGTGCTGGAGGGAGGAGGGAGTATTCTCATATGACAAGCTAATAATTTTGTCCCCTAAATCTGTAATTATATTTTCTTTGCATTTGTGTTGGAATTGAATTTAATTGTGTGGGAGGAAAAAAGGTTTTTATGAACAATGAAAAAGTTATGGAATCTACGCAAAAAGTATCTTTCCCAGAAAAATTAACATATGCTTATCTAAAATGCACATGAAGAAGAACATATCCTTAAGCCTTCCTTAAGAACATGCCTCAAATTCTACAAGATTTTTTTACATCTTTAGACTTTTAAAAAATCTTATGTATTGGTATATTTTATAATGAATATTTGCATTATGAATGTTATAGATGTGACTGAATATATCTGGTTTCAATACTGTCACCACCTTTGTAGCTAAAACATGAGAGTTTAAGGCATACTGCAATGCATCTTATGACAGCTGTCTTTTTATTGATATTAAAAAAAGAGCCTGTCTAAATACTTCAGCTGGGTCAATGTAATAGGATTCCATAACCAGTGTTTAAAACATCACAATAAATTTAGAGCAGATGAAGAAGCTTGTTTCCATAAAACTTCTTTGTCTAAACCCAAAGACATTTTATTATATGAGTCTGAAATTCTATCAAATAATTTGAGGTGTTAACTGCCTGAGTAATAAAACCCACTACCTGTCATAGGATCTTCCTTGTATCCAAGTCCCATGACTACTTTCTGAAAATAAAGAATTGCTCTTCTGTACAGTCTTCAGCTCTGTTAAGAAATGTATTAGGAGCTGATGGTTTACAAATATTTTAATAATATTTTTTCACATTAAAATCTTGCTGATTGTATATTAAGTCTTTAGTTAGTAAAATGCTATTAAATACTGATTCCTAACATGTTCAGATATTTTTTCCATTTTCTTCTATTACATATAGAATCTTTAAAAAATTCATGAAGGGTGATGAAATTATCTTCCAGGAAGCCTGTCACAGTTTAAAAATAGCACATTCCACTGGTTAATTGCCATTGGCCATCAAACTCATATAAGTATCACAAAGGAATTTATTATTGAACAGTATTACATGCACTGTTAGTGTATTAACTAGATTGATTATATTTGGCAGTCACAGATAGCATTATATTTTTAAAACACATTATGAAGAATATTTAATCTTTGCAAAATGATGTAAGAGATCTAAATGAGACTGAAAATGTGCTCTCTGGGAGTGATTTCTTTGTGTAGGATAGATCGGGTATTGTACAATACTAAAATTATATATCTATATATATTGAAACATTTGCTCATCCATTTTGACAGCATTTATGCATAATTTTTAATAAAAACTTTAATAATGGTTTCTTGTATGGTATAAGAACATATATACACACATAATTCCTAATGTGTAGAAGGTATCTGTGTACGGCTGAAATATTCACACAGAGAAATGTAAAAAGACCAAATGAAAATTAAATTGACCTGTAAATTAATGATTCAGAAGACATTCATCAGCCTATGAAACAACCTAGAACAGAATATATATAAGAATATTTCAACCAGTGGATGCATTGTGAAATGCCTTTCACTTTCTAATAAATTTATGTAAAATTATTTGAAACATGCTTTTGTGTCAAGATAAGTTGCACTAGTGGCTGCAAGTAAAATTTTTAAACATTCTGGATTAATTATAGAAAATCTGCATGCTAAGATGTCATGTCACTTGCTTTATCATCAGAAATTCCATTTGGGTCTATTACAGTGCACCAGCTTTCAGTTTAGAAATCTTCTTCTTCAATTAAACATAACTTTGCTTCTTGACATTGGGCAAGAATGTGGATTTTATGCTTTATGTTTATGCTACATTTACTACATGACTAATTTTAAGTAGTTATTGTTACAAGAGTAATTGTAAAATGAGTTTGAAGGTTTCCTCTGAACTTTATTGCTTATGAATCTAAAGATGTTTTCAGATGTTTTCAAATTTTTGTTCCATGTAAGAAATAATATAAAACTAAATTCAGTTGTAAGCTCTCTGAAGAATAAACAAATAGAGGTACCTACTGCTCAAATAACGGATCTGGGAATTTCATGTCCATTACTGTATTGCTTTCTAAGGATTAGACTGAGAAGAGGAGAAGGTGATCTTGGGTTGAGTTAGTATTCCTTTCCATACAGATGTTATCATTTCTGTGCAGATGAAATCTACAACAGGTACCTCATTCTTGAAGTAGCAACTGGCAATTTAATGTTGGGTATGATCTCTGTGCTAATTTAATTTGTTCTAATGAAAAAAATCAAACCTGGGTTTCAGTGGTACTAACACAGTCAATTAGCCTGATTTTTCAACACTTGAGCTTTCCAAATTCCTATTCATTCAGGGGAGCTGCTCTATGTCCAGCCCTTTAGAGGACAATTTCAAATGTTCAGTCTTAATTTAGGTAATTCTGTTACTCTCCTAGTTTTGAAAAAATATTAGTTGGACCTTCACCTTTTCTTTTGGGAAATCAAAATTTCTATTCATTTTTTTTTAGTAGGAAAGTATTGCACTGTGGCCTTTCAAGTGATCAAACAACAGCTAGAAAAAACCTCTTCATTTTTTAAGTCTAAGTTTTACTTTCAAAGTTTAAACATGGATTTAAATGAGTGTTTAGAACCATTTTTGCCAAACATTTTGCAACTCAATCTCACTTGAGAAAATTGAAAATTTTCTGATGTTATAAGTGGTGAACTTGTGGTCATAATATCAGAGATCTATAAAATAATACAAAATCTCTGTTTGACCCCTGTCAAGTGCAAGATATGAAATTCATGCATTCTTTTCTCCACAAAATATTTTCCAGAGAATTATAGTCTTCTGGATGAACTGTCAGTGGAGTATATTAATAAATTGAAGAAAACAGTAAAGAAACAATTTTCTCTGTATTTCAGTATTGGAACAAGCTTAAATTTAGTACGTGACAAAACTTTTTGAGCATATATAAAATACTCAGATGCTGGCATCAGGCTGTAGTTGTAATGATATATTCCATTTTGAAAACAGGTTTATTTACTTGATAACCTAAAGCAGTGTCTCTTGGAGAAGTCATTCAGTAACTCCTCAGTTTTATCTTAGTATACGCTAGAAGAAGCATATAATGCTTCTGTCTTATATGTTGTGTTCTAAAGATTACTTCCACAATGAGTTATCTGCCTAATTCACACAGTAAATACCTTCGGCATGGACTAGTGTTTCATTATTTTAACATGGAAATCCCGAGGGTAGTAATAAATTATGTATATACCTTCACCATCATTTTGTAGGGAGTAGTGAGATGGTGTTATGCCCAGTTACCTACATTAACTGAGGAAGAATATTTGAGAATGTATACATATACAGCTTTAAGGACAGTGTAATTTAGTCAGAAAAATCAGTGTGTGGCCTATGTGACTAATAACATCTGTTCTGTTTCTTCATATACACAAGCTTTCAAGCTATAAAGAGAAAAAATCAGAGCCTTCTCAGAACACTCCAGAAAATACATGTTATAAGGATCATTTTCTCAGGAAATGAAAAAGGAGGGAGAAAAAAAAAAAAAAAAAAAAAAAAAAAAAAAAAAAAAAAAAAAAAAAAGTTTTATTCAGATGGGTATTTTTATTCCATTTAATTACTAAAAATTATCTTCCCAATTTGGAAAACAGGGAACATCAGCAAAAAAGACTTTGAAAGCATGCTCTCTTTCTTCTCTGTTTTAGTGAATTTATCCAATATTCAACTTTATTGAAGAATTCCATGTGAAGGCACACATAAGTAAGAGCTTTTAATACTTGATTTTGGAGGAATTACAGCTACTTATCAGAGTACAAGGAAATAATAATATTCTAGTGACTTTAATTAAAAGTAAGCCTGGAAAATGTATATTTTGGGGGAAAAATCTTTAAAATGTATCTGTTTTCTTGATGATTTTGTCTACATTGTAGATATGCTTACCATTTATTACTAAGACATTGTTTTAATATCAGTATTTTTTAATAAATAGCAAAAGCAGTGTGGTTACCATGGCCCAAACACAGCATGACAAGTAAGTATTTATAGTTCAACCAGTACTTCCTTGGCTTTCCATAATGCTAAAATGTTTCCATGTTTCTCATGGATTATGTTGGGAAAGTACTGTAAAACCAATTTATGTCATGAGAATTTTCCAAATTTCCCAAATGTTACTAGCTAGTGACCAGAAGGCATGACTTTAGGGACCTGATCTTCTGACTGGACTTTTCAATGTCTGCCTTTGTACCAGTGATATGCTCCTTTTTTCAGTCATCAAATGCAAGAAAACAAAACCAAATGTCAAATAGGTGTCTTATGTTTGCAGGAATAATTTAATTCTCAACTTCCCTTGACTAGATATAAAATTTAGTATGTAAATATAGGATAAAGTGCAATGCCTTGCCATTGGTCTTCAGCGATAATGGGGAACTAGGCCTAGATTCTACTGATCTTGCAAAGACATCAAATATATATCTGACTTACAGTATACAGGTCCTACTGCATTTCACCATCTCATCTGACTTAAATAATTTGGAAAATGGAGGGATTTCTCTGAAGAATATTTCAGTACACTGACAAGAAATGAATCTGTAGTTGAGCTGTCTAAAGCCCCTGAAGTTGTTGTCTGTCTCAGAAATACTCAGTTCAGGAGTCATTCAAACACTTTGGGGCATATAGGAAAAAGAAGGCTTGTTTTTATATTTTGTGTTCTTCCTAAAAGTGGCATTTTCTAAGCATTATACTTTTAACAGGCTGAGGTATAAATATTTGAGAAAATAATTGATGAGACTTCAGAAATTCTCTCTTTGCTCACAGTCACACAGTTAGTGGTTAACACCATGGATGTCATTGAGGTATTCAGCATTTTTAGTGATGTAAATGAAGTAGGACTTGGACTTCAAACTTTAGAGAAGGCTGCTATAATCGCATGCAAATTTGTACTTCAGTCTGAAAATCAGAGAGGTTTGCTACTTAGATTGTCACATGTTTGCTCTTTATTGTACTCCTTAAAATAATAAATTAAAAAGAAACTGAGAATGGCTTTGTATACAGGGAATATTGGCCCACATTAATCTTACAAATCTCATTAAGAACTTTATAATCAGCTTATTATTCTGCTTCTGTTAAGAACATTTTAGTCCACTTCTCTAGGTAATGAATAATAATTTCCCTCTGTTTCCTACTTATTTTAGGACTGTAAACTGTTTGAGATAAAGATCTTGTATTTTCTATGTTTCTTAATAACCCTAAGCATCTGTGGTTCTATGTAGCTATAAAATACTATTTTACGACTAAATACTTGTCCATAGCTACATCCCAGCTAAATATGGAGAAACAATTTTTCATTCAGCAGTATCTGTTAGAACAACTACTGTATACTCTTCCTGGGACAGTGAGAAACTCTTATCATTATAAAAAGTCTAGGGTTTTTTTCCTATTATATACTGCTGGGAAACAGAACTGTTATCAGAATTAGCTTTCCTTTGGGCACTCAGTACTTTAAATTATGTGGTAATTCTTAAACAGCTTTTACTTAGGAAGTTGACTCTGGCTTCAACGTCTTTCCAATTATGAGTTTTAGTTCTTGTACTCTAATTCAAGTTACAAATACATATATCTTTGTCAGAATATAAGTTGTCACTTAATGCTAGAAATTGCCAGACATAGAATACATAATCACAAATTCATATTTTGGCCACATCTGACAAAAAGGAATATAAGTACATGTGTACAAAAGGTAATTATCATTCTAATTCCTGTCTAAAGAATTACTTATCAGTACATGTGTATGAAATTGGGTGGGCAGCATTACATACTTCCCCTTGAAAGGTGATCTGCAGACCCCTGGAAGTTGTTCAACTGGTTCTAGAGACATATGGGAAAGGCAATTAAAAAATAAAAACATGTCAGCTTGCAGAAATTAGCTCTCTGGGATCTGTACATCCACTGGTATGGGCAGGGAAATTACAGTTTGATGACTTGAAACTAATATTGAACATAAAAAGGAAGATGTTTCACATATGCAAAAAAAAAAAAAAAAAAAAAAAAAGTGTGCTGGGTGTATATTTCCTGAAATCAGTACCAGGAATTATGATACTATGAGAAACCTAAAACTTCTCATATTTGGTTGCTTAAAAAAATCTGTAAAATATGGAAAGGGCTGAATAGTCCAACAAGATAAATGTAATCAATTTCTTCATCAATATTCAATGAATGAACAGAAAGCAGAAGGGGCATAGGGTTAATAAAGAAAACTATTTTAAGCATCAAGACTGGCATGATAGATAATAAGAACAAAGGTATTTATATTAAATTACTACAATTTATCTGGAAAGAAATTTCAGGCAATAATGCTCTTAAGTTAAGGGAACTGGATGATCTTTTTTCAAGAACTTTGAAAGAACTGGTACAGGAAATCTTACTCTTATAGTAGGGATCATTAATAAGATTATAAAATCAGGAGCAGAATAATATTAAACAGATAACTTGTATTTTAAGATACTAGGAGTGATCTAGACAGGTATACAGACTTTTTCATTTAAGAAAGAAAAAAGATTTGAAGACTTTTGGAGAGTTACTAGTCATCGAGACAAATATAAAATTGGACACAATTGTTACATGTTAGCAAAATTAATTTGCTCTCAGAAACCTCATTTTGCAGACAAAATTGGTAGACTCATAGTGGTGAACTTTGTTATAATGGTACTTGAAAAATTGCTATTTAAAGTAGAAAATGTGAGTACAAGTAAAGAATTGTAAGGCAGATTAGGAGGTAGTAACAGAAGTAAAAAAGGAGTGTAAGAAGGTAATATTATTTCCTAAGTAAAATGCTGCTAGAGTTCAAATATTTCACTTAGTACTTTTATTCATGGAGTGCAGTAGTGACTTTTTCATATGACTCAGTGTTACAAAACTACCACTCCAGAGAAGAATCAGATTACAGGAACTTGCAGTAGTTCAGTAGGAGGGAATGTAAAGCGTACATGTTTGACGTACTGAGATCTTTTGAAACTATGAAAGAAAATAGAAAGCGTATTGATGACAATGAGCATAGGCTGACCACAACTGAAAGGCAAGTTCAGTGACTCACCACTACTTATTTTGCTTCCATAACTGCCAACCTTTTTAATGACATAATCTCAATGTTGAAATGGTTGGATTTTGCAAGGCCTGGTGGTTTTGACATAATATATTTATTGATGACTAAGTTACAGACAGGCAGAAATTATTTGCTTATAAATAAAATTAAAAACAAAAAACCAAGGCAAATCACATCAAATAAAAAAGATTTTCATTCATTACTGTACGTTACCTCTCAAATATCAAAATTCATATTCTGATTTCAGAAAGAAATTGTAATCATGTGGGTAATTTTTGGTTTTTTCTCAGAAAAGTTTTAACAAAAGTTCTAATTTGATAGAAAGCTGGAATATCTAGGTTATTTGTTATTAAATAATAATAAAAATTGTATAATTCATTCAGGTATCTGAAGAAGTTCTAGGAATCTTCACATGAAAAAAAATAATTTCTTTAAAGGAAAAGTATTCCAGTATATCTATTTCCATCTGAAAAATAAAAAGAAAAAAATTTAATGAATAAAAAGCTCCAGAAAAAACAGAATTCTTTTAATGAGTCATTAATGATTTTAATAGGTCATCTACAACTTAGATTTTCAAGAAGCTTTTTTGAGATTATTAAGAAGATAATTCAAATCTCTAAACTATAAATTGTAAAATTAAATTTAGTTGATTTGATTTTTTATTTCACACACTTGACACAGAAAAGCATTCTTGATAGAAATATAAGTTACATTAGGAGAAATGACATTGAGCAGAAAATATCTCAAAGCACTGTCCTGTGTTTTACACATGCCCATTCTACTGCTTTTCCTTCCCTATCCCAGAAAAGAAACTACCTAAATTGGAAAGTGTCAGAAAACAAAACAAAACAAAACAAAAAAAACCCACAAATACAAAAAACAAAAACCAAAACCCAAACAAATAACACCCCCCCCCAAAAAAAAACCCCAAAACAAAACAACAAAACAACCCCAACAAAACAGAACAAAACAACACGTGTCTAAGTAATATTCCACAATAATTGACAAGAAAAGTATTTTTTCTGGTAAAACTGAATTGTTTAATTCAGATAGTTATCATTCCTTTTACAAACTATATTTGTGTTCAGAATAACATATGATGCTTGGTAATATAGGAAGAAGCTATCTTCACTAAGCTAATGGTCAACAGAGTCGTGAATGTAATGCAAACATTACCAGATATGATAAAAAAATCAAACAAAAAGTATTACCAAGTAAAATTTCATCCTACCTTGTCATTTAAGATTTAAGTACTCTGAACTGTGTTCTATTTGAAACGCAGTTGACCAAATAATGCACAATAATCTCCATATCATAGAACAGGTGACTATTTGCTGGAAGTGTATTTAATCTGACTTCAGTTTGCTAACACTATATAAACTAAAAAACTGTCATCATTTTCTCATTGTTTCCATATTACAGTTGTGAAAACATACAATTTGTTTTCTTGAATAACTGCTGCCAAACTGTCTTTGGGAATTTTCGTCATTCTAATAGTTTCACTGAGGTAAGGCTTTAGAATTTGTAGTTACTGTAAGTCACTTCCTGCTTCACAGCATACATGCGTCCAGACTGAGAGTGTGTTACCAGGCCCATATTCCATAGCAATAACATGACTCCTTACAGAGAGCTCAACCCCTGCTTCTGCCCAAAAATAAAATAGCTAGGACACAGGAGGCAAAAAACCCCTTGTTAAACATGAGTCTAAACTGTCACTCATTTTAATAGCTTAAGTCTGTATTCTGTCACAAACTAGAATAGTTGCTTTTCTTCCTTTTATTAAGGCAAAGAAGATTCATTGGTCAGTTGGTGGGTAGGAAAAAGGGTACAATGGGAAAAGAGAGAACAATAAACTGCACCTCTTATTTACATTTCTTTTGCATAGATGTAAAGTTTCTGATTATAATTCTGCAAAGATCTTTAAGGCATCTGAACCCTTTCTTATGCAATAGTAAGATACAAGTCTTTGAGCAAAACCAGTGGTGTTTAATCTAGAGAGGTATGTTGCTATGAAGGACATTTATTTTTCTTCAGATATCACCAATCAGTGGTATTCAGGAGAGCAAGATAATTTCTCTTCAAATGAGATAAAAAGATAGTTTAATCTCCCTGAGATGCCCTGGCATTCTTTTCCATACCACTCCTTCTATGCCAGTTGAAATCTATGGAGCGTTAAGGATCTTTTTGTATCAGTTATAAGACATAAATGACACAACAAAAGTATAACACAACTGAAGCTTACCAAAGAGATGAGAAAAAAAACCCTATTTTTATACACCTAAGAAGATTTTACATTTTAAAATGAGATTACCTGGAAAAAAATCTCTTGCTCTAATTGAAGGAAAAATAGAGAGACACAGAACAAGCTAAGAATTTAATAGAAGACACATAAAATATTCATTTTCCAAAGTTTTTGACCTGGAGATTCTTTGGACTTTGAAAAGGTCTGGGGCTTGGATGGAGAATGTTCTTCTCAAATTACATTTATAGTTCAGCACATCATTTTCAGAACAAAAATATACTTGATAACTAAGCTCTTTTTGTTCTTGAGGGATAGCCGCAAGCTCTTAGCAACATTATCTAATTCATGATTGTTGTTCAAAAGTGAGCTATATGTTTTTTGAAGTTTTCTCTTTTAGTAGTCATTTCAATGAGATAATTATGACTCTAAGCTCTCAAGCCCTCAGGGCAAGTTATGTGGTGCGGGTTATTTGCTCACTGCATAATGCCCATTTAGACCTCTCTGGCTACAGGAAGCAAATTTTCTGTCATTTTTCAGTTCAAAGTGTCTGAAATCATGTGAGACTCTGTCAGAGCCCACTCTGATGGGATGATGTTTCTATAGCATGACACCAAATGCATGTGGCTTGTCTTGTGATTCGCCTTGAAAATATCTGAGGGTGGAAGGTCTATCGGGATGTAACAACTGTACAGGAAGAATACAGACCAATTACTGTTATCTGGACTGGTTGTAGTAAGTGCTTCTAAGTTGCACAGGTTTTTTTTTTTTCTGAAGATCTAGTTTCCTTATTCCAGAAGGGGGTCCAATAGGGAGCTAATTTCCTTGCAGGGCAAATGTCAGAGGAAGAACACAGGAAAAAATCCTGTTTCTTTTCTTTACATATACTGATATAACACTTATTTGTGAGCAAAGAAGTCTAAAATGTTTTAAGGAGCTCACTGGGTTTATTTGCTCACTCTGATGAGGATTCTGATGAGATGAATTTGTGTCTTTACTTTCTGTGCTATTATTATTGAAGACAACTTGTGGGGACCTAAAAAGTTTTATGAATAAAGACCTATCATATGGATTATATCCTTCAAGTATGCACAGTAGGAGATATTTCTTGCCAGTTCATTAACCATACTGGTATTTTAATCCAGGTAGTCTTCATGGAAAGTTTATAAATAATGATGGTGTCCTAACTCTCAAAATATAGAAATTAATCCCAAATGTGGAGATTTTTCACATACATGTGTTATATTTCCATAAGACTGCAGATGAGTACATATTAGGATTTAGATGAGAGCTAATATTTTTCAGTTCTTTCCTTCTGTTTTAAATATTCTCCTTTTTTTTTTCTTTTTTCTTTTTTTTTTTTCCTTAGAAATGGATGCAAAAATGTTTTCCTTTTTATTGTTTTGATAGGAATTTTTATTTCAGCCTTCTTCCCAAAGCTTGAAATTACCTTCTGCACTGGTCATTTATGTTAGCAATGTATTTCTTGCATGCGCCGGAGTTGATCTCCAGAAACTCTCCTTTTGGTGGTAGCATATTTCAGGCTCCACAACCATTCATTACTTGGAGGGCATTCTGAAAGTTTTTATGGAATTAAAAGGTTTGATAAGGTTTCTTTTATTGATACTTGTCCAGAGTATACTGGTTTAAATCACCAGCACATCTTCCACAGTCTTAAAAAATCTGCCATTGGTCATTCTTACTATTTAATAATTACACTGATGAAATTTCTGTGAACTCATATTAGGAGATTACTTTTTGGCATAGCTTTATCTTTCCAGGTATCTGTATTACCCTGTCTACTACTGTATTTCAAGCAAAATATTTGATCCAATTACTTTTGTTTGCCCCCATTTTGTAAAAATCAAAAGATGTAATAAATTTTAAAAAGATGCAATGCAATTAAAAAATTGATCTCTTTGGGAAATCTGGACTCAATCTAAGCATCCTGTATGCCTCTGGTGCAGTTCTCTTCTCAGGATGTGTATGTCTGTATTATATATTTTCATTGTTTTAGTTGAGTTTTATATTAAAAGTCTAACACTGGTAGAACAGTTCTTATCTTTCTTAGTACTGTCATCATTTAGAAAGGTATGCAGTGATAGAACATGGGATACAAGGTTTTAAAATAAAAGAGAGTTGATTCAGAATAGGTGTAGTAAAGAAATTTTTTACAACGTGAAATACTCGAACAGATTCCCAAGAGAGCTGGTAGATATCCCATCCTTGGAAACATTCAAGGTCAGGTTGGACAGGGCTCTAAAAAAACCTGAAATTGTTGCAGATGTTTCTGTCATTGCAGGGGGTTTGGATTAAATGACCTTTAAAGGTACCTTCCAAGCCAAATCATTCTATGCAGGATAATGACCAGAAATGTCACAAGGTAAACTCTTCCTTTGGTGTCTGCTGGTACATTTCCATCCGTGAGAGGAGAAAAGAAAATATTCTAGAGGACTTCAGTTTAACAGGCATAGACCTTAGTCAATTTTTAAGTGAATTTTCTGGTACGGCTAATTGAGTGCTGTGGGAGAAATACTGCATGGAAATGGAGAAACAAATAATCTTCTCTTTGGTTCTCCTTCCCTGAAAAAACAGAATGGAAAGGTGTTTGAAATTTTGCAGTGTTAATAGGCTGGTTAAAAAAAGGGTTTATAGGACATATTCTTTAATCTTCCCTTTTTAGATATTTCATTGGGCAACAAGAACTGAAAGATTCCCAAGACTATTAAGAGAGAGAAAGAGGATAGATTTTCACTCTGTAGTCCAATGCAACTATTATTGGAAGTGAGAAGTGCTTCCAGATAATGTTTCCGGCTACAAACATACTTTGTCCCAATTAATTTTAGTGGAAAATAGTCAAGCATACTTTGTATAAGGACTGGAATCTAGTGTTCCACCACATTAGGGAAGAGTCATAATCACCTGTAGACTTCTGTTTGTGTCTATGTCATCCTCCCTCCAACTTCTTATTCCGCTTGAATGGAGAAGACGGACTGCACTGTCATATAGCCTAAATTCTAGTGGTCAGAGCATTATTCTGGTAAGCAAGGAATCAAATTAAAATCTGCTTCCAATTTTTTTTTTTTTTTTTTTTTTTTTTTTTTTTTTTTTTTTTTTTTTTTTTTTTTTTTTTTTTTTTTTTTTTTATGTGGAGTGGTTGACAAGTTATTTTGGCTTGATCAGGAAGAATTTCACCAGGCAACCTATTTTGCTAGGTAAATTCTCCGGCTTTAATTTATCCCTGCTCTGGAAAGCCCATATATTGTGCATTCCAGTTTTCTGGTGAGTTAACTGGTTTATAATACTGTATAGTAACTTTATGTACGCCCACGCTCCTTCTGCAACTCTGCTTCTGAATGAAATCAGCTGAGTCAATGGGTGCTATGCTTTCTGCTGAACTTAACACTAAAGAAAAACAGAGAAATTGTAACACATATGCAGAATAGACTCATTTACAGATTTCAAATGTGGTAAGTGACAGGTCGGTGCTGAGAAGTTATTTCTCAAGATAGTACAAGTCATTATGTAAGTCTAGTGTTGAAAATGTCAGTGCCTGTGAGTGATCGGGCAAGTATGCAGTGAGATAAGTGCAATATGAAATAGTAATGATGGTGCAGATTTGTGCAGCATTTGCTACAGTTAATATTTCATGATAAGTTTATCCAGCTTAGAGAAAGCAGTAGACAACTGGAATAGATAGGATTTTTTTTTTTTTTTTTCATATTCAGATTAGTCACGCAATGTTGGAGCTTTTAGAGTTTAGTTTTTATTCTCTTCAAATGTCTCTGTTATAAATTGCCAAACTAATTGGGAGGTGTGGTATAGGGGTGCTTTATACATAAAGCATAAATGTAACATAGTTATAACAGCTTACCTGGTCCCTTTAAAATCATACCAAATATTTATCTTTACTGAACGATTACATATTTTGTTTTGCAGCATCTTAGTGAAAAATGCTAATTTTCATTCTCATTACTTCTATCTCTCAGAGTAGGCTATCACAGTTGTACTTAAATGACAAAACCCCCCCCAAAACCTCACCTTCCATAGAGAGTAGTAGAACACAAATGATAGAGCCCCTTTAAATCTTGTAATCTGTTGTACTTTTGTGCTGTAAGTCTTCAAATGGGTAGTAAATACAAATATTCAGTAATATAAAAATGTGTGGCAGTATAGGCTCCCTTTTTATTATCGAATTGAAATAAATGCCATTTCACTGTCAATACACTCTGACATTCAAGTACTTTAATATTTTATTCTTTCTTCAGAGTGGCATCAACTCTACTAGGGCTAATTTGGGGTATTGTAGAATAGGGCTGTGACAAGCAACAAAACTGATCTTAAGGAAATAGGATCTATACAAATGTGACGTGCAATAGCTTATCGTGTTGCTCCCGAGTTCACCCACACCCTAATCAAATACAAAATCCTATCACACGTTTTAATGTCATTCAAGTTGCAGCTGGCTTCCATACTGCAGGATTTCCTGTCCAGAAGGGCAAGGGGCCGTTAGAAGTTTAAGCCTTAGTACAGTGTAAACCATTTAGAAGAATGGCAAGCAAACAATATATGCCCTGGTTATGCTGAAGTATAAAAGTCCAGAAATCTTTTACATCTCAGTACAGATCAACATGGTCAACTCCGCTTCCTGCGCGTCTCTTTTCCTGCAGATTTTTGCACTCCCATGCAAAATTTTCAGTGCTTTCTGTCACCCTGGAGGCACCAGCCGTCCTAAGGAAGGCTCTTCCGATAGTGTCCCGTCCTTCCCCTCCATCCCGGGCGGGTGGGAGCGGCAGGGCAGGTTGCGCGGTGCCGGGAGAACCCACCTAGAGGGCCCCCTTGACGCCAGCACAGCCTCTGCCAGGCAGAGCCCTCTCCGCAGCCGAGCCCAGTCTGCTGCAGGACCAGTGCCACGCAACCCGACACTGTCCGGGGCTGCCGCGGCTGCTGCTGCTGGGCGAGGAGACCCGCAGCCCGAGGGCAGGCTGGAGATTCTGGTCCGGGAAAGGGAAGTGTGAGCCTGTTGACTCTGCATTGCTTCAAAATAGATGCCGTCTCTGTAGCCTGGGCTTAAGAATCTTCCCGAGGATGTTTGCCAGAGCGTAAGGAGTGATAACTACTGTCTGGGAGCTGAATTGGGAAAAAAGGACAGCAGAGAAAGAATGCTTAGGTAACACGGGACTTATAGCTTTGCTTTCGTTTTGCAACGTACAAATTGATGCACGTGGGTTAATATACAGTATAATATCAAAACAGAACTAGACTCTGCAGCGAGAGTCAATAGCTTAGTCATTTCACTTAAAGGGAGCAGGCAGCCTTATTATGGGGTTAGACAGCAAAAATGAATTTGATCATGACATGATCATATCCCTTGATGGTATCTAACTGTAGTCCTGTCCTATGGAGTGGAAAAAACATACTTCCTTCCTTCTTTCTTAGCTGAAGAAACAAAGTCACAGTATCAAATTCAGAAAGAAGTTTGGGGTTGTTGTCCAAGGCTATTAAACATCCTCCTGTTCCCCAGGCTCGTAAGAAAGGAAAACTACATTAAATTGATCACTGATGAATATGTGTCTAAGAAAGAAGAAAAAGCAGTATTCATTTCTGAACATGGCAAAGCAATCTGAAGTTACACATCTCTCCCTAAACATTGATTTGGCACAGATGGCAAGAAACTATCTTTTAACTAACCTTTTCCAACTGTCCAAAATGCTGCATATGAAGATGCTTTAATTCACAGTCAAAGCACTTGGATTTTTATCAAGGCAAACTGTTGGCATTATCAGAACAGTTTCTGTATACTGATTAGTTTAATGTTTTTTTTAAAATAGCAAGTGATGCATAAATGGATGGACGTGTACCTAGAAAACCCTGTGAGAAGTCTTTCACTGGATCCTGGGAATTTTTATTTTTTGTGGATTACAGTAATTCTTGCAATAATCCCTGCTGTTGACTGCTCATGCAGTTGTTCTGGCATGCATCTATGAATACCATAACAGATAAATCACTCTGACAAGGAAAACACTAATGTTGGAAGACCTGTGAACATGATGCATGTGAATAATTTCCCCTTTAGGAGGCATTCATGGATATGGTGAGTAATCAATACACATTATAGACTGTTAAACTCAAAATGCTTGTTTGCAATATACTGTGACAACTACCAGACGCTATGTTTTTACCTAAATAAATGTCAAACGAGGACTGAGTCCTCAGAAATTAAGATCAGACGAGATAGGAGTGATGAAGTAATGTGAGCTTAGCAGTTCTTCATATTTGCTAAATAGGCAAGTCATAGAAATTGTATCCTTATGGTCATGTTTTCTTACGTAAGTATTCTGAGCAAGGTGATATATTTTGTTCCTGTATCAAAGGAACAGTTTTCACATTTCTTTCTTAGCCTGATCTCAGGAAAATAATGAAGGCATATTTCCCCCCTGTGTTTCCCATATTTCCCCCCTGGAACTTATTTATTTGTATACTTTCAAGTGACCTGAAAAAATGCTCTTTCATATGGCAATTGAGTAATCATTTATTAGAGATATGCATAAATGCTCTAAAATGGTTTTGTATGGCAGATTCTCAAACGTGGCCGTTGGAAAGACAATCATGTAGCATTAAAATCCCTTTATCATCATTAAAACAGCTGTTTCCTCTTTGAATCACAGGGCATCTATAGTTCTTCCTGACTGAAAAATCTTTCTACTTGCCTTGCAATACAGTACAGTCAACTTGCTTATAAATTCTACCAGTGGTTGCGTCATGTCTTCCTCCCGATGCTGGAATTAGCGTCTTGGTTAGTGCTTAATGAAGATTATTAGTTAAGGCAAAAAAAAAAAAAAAAAAAAAAAAAAAAAAAAAAAAAAAAAAAAAAAAAAAAAAAAAATCCACTTCCCCATAAAACTTTTGCCCTTTGGGTATACACTAAGTCTTTCAAAACGTCGGGAGCAAACGCATTTTGCAACCCAGGGGACGCCGGCGGGCAGAGCGGCCGGCTGCAGGGCAGCGTCGGGCGGGCAGGCCGGCGCTGGGCGCGCGCCGCGCCGCGCGTGTGGCGGCGCGCGGGGCGGGCGGCGCGCGGGCAGCGCCGGGACCCGCCGGGGCCGCGCGGGGCCGCGCGGGGCCGCGCCGCCGTCACCGCCCGCCCGCCCGCCCGCCCGCGCGCCGCCAATGGCAGCGCCTGCGCGCCGCGCGTCACCGCGGGGGAGGGGGGGCGGCGCCGCGCGGACAATTAGCGGGCGCGCGCCGCAGCCGGCGCCTCTGTTTATGTTCTTAATTACGGCTGATACCGCCTTGCCGTAAGACCGTCTCGGTCTGCGCAAAGCCGTTTGAGAGCCAGCTTCAAACCGCGTCCGTCCATGTCTGTGTCGTCCTCCACCGCCCCCCCCCCCCCCTCCCGCCCCGCCCCAACATGAAGAGCGAGATCTCGGATGTGTTTCATCGCTCTCTCTTTTTTTTTTTTTTTCTTTTTTTTTTTTCTTTTTTCTTTTTTTTTTTAAATCAGAGTGTGCTGGAAAGGACACTGCAGGTGTGCCCGCACCTGACGGGGAAACCGCTTCCATTGTCTTCTAAGAATATGGTTTGCTTCTGTTTTTGTTAACTTAGAGAAATGTTTTAAGCCCTCCTTAACCCACAGGTTAATCTCCTAACAGCATTTTTCAAACAGGAACAGTGAAGTCTGCTGAAAGACGTTTGGATTGAGCCGTCCGTTTTTTATTTGTCTTCTCTAAAAGCTGTCTTCCCTGTCTGCTCCTTGCCAGCCCTGCCAGTCTGTCACAGCATGTGAGCCCATTGTTTGGGGAAGCCCAGCAGAGGAATTTCATGGGAAGACATAGGAAGATAATTATATGTCCTAGATTTGCTATTTTTACTGAATGCAAACCATACCATGGCTTCTGCCTGTATTTGCGCTTACCTAAGGTCCCAACTTAGAATGCAAATGTTTTTAGCATTCTGTTGTTCATCTCAGCTCTCAGAGAATAGGCAAGTTTGCTTATTCATGCTACAGTAGATCTGTAAGGGGCATTTTTGAGTGTCAGGATGTCAAGTTGTCAGTCTCTGGTTTTCTTTTAATTCTGAACTTTCAAAAATCCATGCAATGCTGTAAGGCATGCTGTCCTTTTCTAGTGGGAATAGAAATTGTCATGAAGTGTTCTGTGTGTATATAGATATTATCCCTCATTCTATTTTCAGATGTCCTTCAAAGGATGACAGTGAAGATAAAAGAAAGAATATCTTTCATGGGACACAAATCGTTTTATGGTTTTAAATACAAATACTAGTTGAGCATCTTTTATAATGTTTCTTCAATGCTGATGCAACACATTAAAGGTGTCCTGTGGCCTGCTGTATGCTTGATGATGTTTGTAACCTCTATGAGCATGCAGACCAAATATTTTAGAACTAGATAATTGATATTAAAGGTATTTTCTGTATCTTAGAGACATGCATTATGCCTTCATGTGCCAGTTCCTGCTCGTCCTACATGGAATATGGGGAGAAAGAGTTGTGGGGAATAAAAATGTGAACCTTTCTGAAATACAATTTATTGTTTTGAATATCCAGGATTTAATGTTGTGTAACAAGTCAAGGGAGTGGATATGTGTTAGGCCTACTATTTTGAATTTAGGGAAAGAACAGCCAAAAAAGTGATGGTCTATAGAGTAGGGTTTGATTTGGAATCCATAACCTTTAGTAAATGCAGTGAAAATTCCAGTATCTGTACCCTCCTGATAATGTTAGCAATAGGAATGGGCTACTGGCACAAACCAGCTATATGTAATGAATAAGTTCCTAGGCAGTATGACTGGGAGCACAACTATATCAGACAGGTAAGTGTACCTATAATGTGAATAGACTCTAAACAGCTTAAACTGACACTGGAGTAAGCAAAAAAGGTATTTTTTTCTGAAACTGTTTCAGAGTTTGGATTACAGAGAAGCAGATATAAAATACATTAAGGAGTTCAAGTGGTTGGAGCAAGTGATATCCTGGGTGAGGATAAAGTTGGGCCTATAATACTAACACATTTGTGGTGATAATTGGAGGAGTAGGATTTTATAGCTACTTACCACATTACACACTATATAGCATCAATTATGTATCAACAGTAGGCAGCCTACAGCCATTTACACTGAAAATTATTTTAGAAACATTTACTGCTGAGTTATGTAACATGGCTTTCCTTTCCCTTGCATTCTAGCTGCACTTGTGATGACAAACCAAATAAAGATGGTATTCAATTTTAGCTTGCTTAATTGCATAAACACCTACTGCGTGTGCCTTTTGGCTTTACCATAAGGAAAGCAGAAGTGGCAAAAAAAATATCTGCCTTTAAGCAGGCAAAGATTTGAAATTAATCTGCAGGTTAATACCACTTAACTTCAGAATCAAAAATGTAATCTGTAACCGTTCATCCTTTTCTATCAAATTTCAGCTTATTAAGATTGAATAAAATATAAAATATAGCTCTATAGACTTAAATGAAAAACAGCGCAAATGCGTGTTTATACATTTTCCCTTTGCCTCATATTAATTTTATTATTAACTGTTTTTTCAGAACTTCTTAGTATCATAATTTATCGTCATTAACATGATTTATCATTAGTGCTATCTAACAGGGGAGGTCATGGATGACTGCAGGTTGGCCAATTTGGTGGCTGTCCACAAGAAGAGTTGGAAGGAGGATCTGGGCCTGGCAGCCCAGAGGAATTATAGGCCTGTCAGCCTGACCTTGGTGCTGGGAAAGGTCATGGAACAGATCATCTAGCGTGCCGTTATGTGGCACTTGCAGGACAGAGGATCAGGCCCAGCCAGCATAGATTTGGAAAGGCAGGTTCTGCGTGACAAACCTGATTGCCTTTTATCATCAGGTGGTCTGCCCAGTGGATGAGGGAAAGGCTGTGGATGTAAGCCTACCTGGGCTACAGGGAAGCCTTTCTCAGCACCACTTTCCCACAGCATTTTCCTGGAAAACCTGGAAATGTACCATTCAATGTACCCTTTGCTGGGTTAAAAACTGTCAGTATGGCTGGGCCCATCCAGTTGGTGACAGTCATGAGTGACTTTCCCTAGGCTCAGGACTGGGACCAGTCCTGTTCAGATTCTTTACTGATGATCTGAATGATGGTGTTGAAGGCACCCTCAGTAAATTCACAGATGACACCAAGCTAGGTGAAAGTGTTGATCTGCTGGAGGGCAGGCAGGCTCTGCAGAGGGATCTGCCCAGGCTGGATCCACGGGCTGAGGCCGATGGTGTGAGGTTCAACAAGGCCCAGGGCCGGGTCCTGCCCTTGGGTCACAGCAGCCCCAGGCAGTGCCACAGGCTGGGACAGAGTGGCTGGAAAGGACCTGGGGGTGCTGGTGACAGTGACTGAACGTGAGCCAGGGTGTGCCCAGGGGCCAAGAAGGGCAATGGCATCCTGGCCTGGATCAGCAATGGTGTGGCCAGCAGGAGCAGGGCAGGGATTGTCCCCCTGTGCTGGGCACTGGTGAGGCCACACCTCGAGCGCTGTGTCCAGGTCTGGGCCCTCAGTGCAAGAAAGACACTGAGGTGTGGAGTGAGTGCAGAGAAGGGCAACGGAGCTGAGGGAGCTGGGGACGTTTAGCCTGGATTGAAGGAGGCTCAGGGGTGGCCTTATCACTCTCTACAGCTGCCTGGAAGGAGATTGCAGCCAGGTGGGGGTTGGCCTCTTCTCCTAGGAAACATGTGGCAAGATGAGAGAACATGGTCTTAGGGGGTTCAACTGGGACATCAGGAAGAATACCTTCACTGAATGTTTTGTTAAGCTTTAGAATGGACTGTCCAGAGAGACGGTGAAGTCACCATACCTGAAGTGTTCAAGAAATGACTGGACATGACATTTAGTTCTATGGTCTCGTTGACAAGATGGTCAGTTTAAGGTTGGAATCCTTGATCTTCAAGGTATTTTCCAAGTCAAATGATTCTGTGGTTAGTAAATCCCTGAAATAAAGCAAGTTAATAAACTTCAATCTGTTTCTGCGAGTAAATAATGATGCCATTTTTTTTATTTTTGCATCTTACAGAATGCTACATGATTTTCAGCCAGCCAAAACTGGTTTGGCTTTCCATTATTATGCAAGTTATTCCAGTTTATAAAAGTAAAATGGGTAAATGTAAAGAAAAATGATGGAAAGTGGAGATATTATGCTAATTCCTGAAATCAACTTTTCATTATGTTCTTACGATATGATGAGTCACCTCAGCTCATGAAGTTATTGTGGGGAACTGAATCTGACCAGTGCTATGCCCTTCTCATGGCATAACTCTTCACTTCTAACTGAAATGTTTCATGCAGTATTTATTCATCAGCTTTTTCTAGAAGAATTTTATTATTTATATTTTATAGTGGGGAAAGGAAAAAGGCTACTTTCCTAACTGCATTTCAATACAGTATTTAATTAGCTTTCATATATTTTATACTTAACATAAAAACACTAGATACACTAGATGTTGATAAACATCTCAGTTTATCCTGTGGAAATCTGGATTTGAACAAGAATTTGGGGGAAAAAAATAATGGTTTCATAAACTAAGAAGCAATCTTTTAAGAACAAAGAATTTTGGTCTCTGAACAGTAGATTTTGACAGTACTGCTAAATATGAAAGGCACCTAAATCCCTGTCTTCTTATGCTCAATGACAGATGTAACTTATCTCTGGGCATAGTCAAAGTCTATTTCTCAAATTAGAATGAATGTAGTGAGATGTAGTAGGATACTGACTGAAAGAATTGCTTAATTTTAAGGTACCTTAAGCCTTTTCCTTTGCATTTATAACACCTTATCTGCCCAGCAGCATGTAACCAACATTCAACATGCTGAATATCAGATAAGAGATGAAATAATTTCTGCTATTTGGAAGCAGGACAAGGGTTCATTTTTTTTTTTTTTTCCCTTAATATTAGAAGTTGTTTGATTTACTGTAATGTTTGCATGTGAAAAGTTGAAAGTACTCCAGATACCATACTCAGCTAAGCCTGCCAGCACCCCAATTGGGTGGGTTAGATATGCATCTGTATACGTGTACATAAATTACACTCCTTACCACAGAAGTGCTCTATAGTATTCCATACAATAGTTATGGCACTTTTGCATGCAAAATTTCTGCTTAGGTGAGATAATTTAACCATATGAGCTAATACAAACTCTAATTTCTTAATTTGGATGTCCTAGATATATGAGTATGCTGTTGGGATTCTAATCTATTTTTCCAGAATAATGAGATCACATAACCTGCGTTTTCAGATTACAATTATATGACTATTACCACAACAGACTCAAACTAAACTTTTTTTGTATTTGAAGTGTGGGTCCTGCCAAGCCCTGACTTCTGGTATTCTGTCCTCAGCATATTATCTGCAAATGAAGCTGTTATTGCCTAACTCAATCCTTTTGTTGTACTACTGTTTTTGTCAATTTGGTTTGAAAACACTTTGACACACTATGTCTCATTATAAGTAGGGAACATATTTTAACCAGTCATTTTCAGGCTAAGTTAAAGTAATTTTTTGAAGCATCCTGCAAATTTACAGGTCTTGCTGTCACTTGATATAATCCTGATTTATACCTTCTTGGAAAATGAAGTCACAATAGTAGAAACCAAACCGAAGCTTCTTCCACTCATTAAGCACCTGTTGAGTGTTCACGCAGTTCTTCTACAGTCTTTTCCCTCTTAGCTGCTCAGAGTTGCCTTTTCTTTGGGAAGAGTTAATCCATACTGAATTTCATGCAGCAGAAACTACCCTGAACCACTACCTACTAGTTATAATTTAATAACTAAGAAAAAAAATCCTTCAAACCCATTTCAATTAATATTACATTAAGTATGACTGATTACTTATTTATGCTGTTTCATTATAAAAGTATGTATTTATAAAGTATTTATTTTGTAAGTAGGTTAGTGGGTGATTATATTGTTTCTAAACATAATGGGTGTGGTATTTACTCACAAAGGAGTTTGAGTAATTCGGCTCCTACTGGAAAAAGAAATTATAGTGCTAAATAAAATGGTAAATTAGCAGGTTTGCTTGAAATCCATGCATTTGGCATCCATAGGCAGCTAAAGAATTGTCCAGGTCTGTAAATTAAGATTGACTGTTTTGTTTGCTATTTTCAACACGGTATTTGTGGACAGGGAGAAGAATAGAGAGAGGGGGAGAGTACAACAGAAAACATTGAAAGCTGACAAAAAATGCAGAAGGTTGGTCAACAATTATAATCTACAGTTTATCATACTTTCATCTCATGAAAATAGAATTAGTTAGGTTTCAGGGATGCACTATACTTAATGGCAATTTTTGTTCCAATATTAATTTAGTATTGCCTGCTGGAACCTAAACTGAGTATATAATGCTAGATAAATTTTGTGACTCATTTAACCCTTTGTTCATAGCAGAATGATTTAAGATAATTGTTATTTTAACCATTACAAAATACAAGAATATTTCCAGTAAAAGCTACTTGTCAGTAGATATTAATAAACAGAATAATTTTCCCTCTGTGACTCACTCCATGGAATTAGCAAAATGGAGGGCACAAAATGAAAGACTTCAAAGGAGTGGATAAAACCACGCACAGCATCTGAAAAAGTAATTAATAATTTTTCCTAAGAAACTATTTTTGTGTCTGATCCATTTATACTATGAAAAAGGTAAAAATATTAAGAGAAAGAAAGGACATTAATTTCTCTAATTTTACAACTACCTAAATTGATATTCCTACATTACCCTGAGAATTTACTACTCCTTTTAAAAATGTGTAATGAAAAATGGTATGAAAATTTGTATTTTGCATTATTTAGGCAGTAATGCTTCTGCAATTGTGAACTGATTAACACAATTCCCTACATATTAAAGATATTCAAGCTCTGGAAAGCTATAGTGAAAATGAGTATACACAAGTCTCAAATACAGTTATATGCAGGAAACTGTTTCTTTTAGTTCTATTTGGCTTAGTTAATCTCTCAAAAATATGATTTCTAGTCTACTTATGTCACAAATTTTAATTTTAGTGAATTACTTTACTTAGTAATATTGCAAAAAACATGGAAGATTTAATTTTTTTTCCCTAAAGTGGCATGGCTTCATATTTTAAATTGTCTGAAGAAATCAGTTTAGATTGCATTATTTCATATTGTCTCATTTTAATTTGTTTACTTTGGTATAACAGATGATGGCTTGCTTCCTTCATGAAAGCAGATAATTCTTAAAGATACGAAAAGAGGTGGCTTTAACTCTTTCCATCTGCAATGAAATCTAGCTCCTTATGTAATGATTTTTGTATAACACTGACCAGATTCTTAGCTTTAGCCACTACCAAATGTATATACCTTGGAGAGTCAGAACAAGGCAAACCTTTCATGGTGAAATATCCTTTCCAGTAACAGTAGAAGCATCAAGCTTAGAGGCTTATAGAACCCAGTGATATATGCACATGGATACTGGGGACAAATGTTTCAAAAGTTGTTTTTGTTTGCTTTTCTATCTGTGACAGCCTACCACTCTACAGTATCCAACTATCTTCTCTATAGGCAGATAATGCCTTCAGGGAACAAGGAATGCCCTCAGGGAAGGGAGTTGATTTTTGTTATCAAATGATTGATTGCAATGATTTTAATTTAGTGTACAAATAAATACTTGAGATATATGAAAAATAGCAGGTTGGCTGTGGTTTTGACTGCTATTTTAAGAGGCTTTAGTTTGGTGGATCTGGACTTCAGTTGCTATTTTTTATTTTTACTGAATATTAACCAGTAAAAAATTATCTTGATACAAAAGATCATAGAATCATAGAATGGTTTGGGTTGAAAGGACATTAAGCATTCATTTGGCTCCAACTTTCATGCCGTGGGCAGGAACCTTGACCAGGTTACTCAAAGCTTCATCCAGTTTTGTCTTGAACTCCTCTAGAGATTAGGAGTCCACAAACTCTGGGCAACCAGTTCCAGGGCCTCACCACTCCCACAGTAAGAAATTTCTTCCTAATATCTGACTAACCTAAACTTCTTCCTTTTCAGTTTAAAGCCATTCCTCCTCATCTGTGTCCTTGTAAAAAGTCACTCTCTTACTTTCCTGTAGGTCCCCTCCAGGTACTGAAAAGTACTATGAGATCTCCCCATAGCCTTCTTTTCTCCAAGGTGTGTTACCCTGGTTTTTCTGAGTTTTTTATAGCCTTTTGATTTTTCATAAATGGAGTCAGATCTTTTAGCTATGGTACAATATTAGAAGCAGTTTTACCTTTTTCCCACAGATGTGACATAAACAAATCCTTTGTTTTTCATTCTCTGTCCTTTGTTTGCATATTTCTAACCTGAAAACAATTGTAACTGATGGCTGGTCTGGCCAGTTGGCTTGAGAGGTGAAAACTCTAAAAGTTGAGTCTAAAACTCAATCTTCTGCTAGACCCACAGATGTATAAAAAGTAAGAAATAAAACAAAGAGGATCTCTCTCCGCCTGGATTCAGCCTTGAGCCGGATCAGAGAAGGACCTCTGCCCTGCGAAACCTCTCTCTCCGTGTGACTGCTTTGTGTGTCTCCGTAACAAAGGTGGACAGCCCCAGCTCTCTCAGCTTTTCATCATGGGAAGGATGTTCTATCCCTCTAATCATTTATGTTGGCCCTTCTCTAGATCCACTCCAACAGGTCCATGAGCTTCTCACGCTCAGAACCCCAAAACTAAACGCAGCACTGCAGGTGGGGCCTCACCAGAACAGAGCAGAGGGGCAGAATCCCCTCCCTGGCCCTGCTGCCCACACTGCTCTGGATGCAGAACACGATTGACTTTCTTGTTGGTAAGTGCCCATGGCTGAATCACATGGAACTTTTCATTCACAAATACCCCGAAGCCTCTTTTCCCAAAGCTGCTCTCAATCCATTCTCCAGGTCTAAGATTTTATGCATCATAGGCCATTTTTGAAATTTTATATTCAAGGTCTGTGAATTTAAGAATGTCATCTTCCACTGTTACTTCTTGGGCTAATTTGTCTTTAACAGATGTTATCCATACTCACTCTTGAGAGTGAAGAACTTTAGAGGAACAATGTCACATTCAGTATCTAGATACCTTCAGAAATGTATGGAAATCAATGCTCAACTAAACTAAAATGTGCATATTCAGGAAAAAAAATCCAATTTTAATTGGTTGTATTTAGTGAAATAACAACGTACAAATCGCACCATCTTCCACTAGCAGATTTATTTACTAAATTGGTAGCAGTGTGAGAGTAAATATATTGAACTTTGCATTTGATTGCATCCAGTCATCAACTTATTTAAATCTAAACATCTAAATAATAACTTAGTCTTCCAACTTCAGCTACTTATTTAATCCTTAGACTCAGATAGAGGTATTTTATCCAGTGTTTTTCAATTTATGGGGGATCCAAAAGCTCCTAGCAACTGTATTGAAATCTGTCACTTGGTTTTTTTGGGTTTTTTTCCCTGCCCATTATGAAGTATCATTTCATGCAATAGATCTCATGACATGACTGTCCTAACAAACATGGCCTCTAACTGCTATTTGGCTTCTGTGTTTTGCCTTTCCTCAATATTTTGATTCGTAGCGAGTGGGTTTGAACCTTTACAGACTAGCCACACAATTTTATTTTCTATATTTGGCTTTTGTGTGTATTCTACAACAAAAGAATCCATCGTGTCATCTTTGTAGTGTCTTTTCTTCTTGTTTTCAAACAAACTCAACATTCAAAGTGAAAAAAAAAAGCTACTTAGGGTTTTAGAGTATGAAGGAATTAACACTTGGGAGAAAAGTGGGAGATAGATTCCTTGAATGTTAGAATAGTATCATACAGAAAAGCATATTTTCATGTGCAGGTTGAGATATACCCAACCCTACATAAACTTACTGTTTGACTTCAGCTCTTCCACATTTCTTACTGGTTGTCTCAAATCTGAGAGTGTAAGTTTTTTTGTCTTTAACACCAAAATCTTGGAGATTTGGAGAAGATTACAAATCAACTTCTTTCTTTTTTACTGTTTGGGCTTTTCACTTTAAATGTCTTGGGAATGTTCTTCGGGGTAAAAGACAGTGTGAAGTTCCCTTTCATAATTTTCCATCTTTTTGTATAATTGGCATAGAAAGTGGTCTTTCCCACGGAATATCTGTGGCAGAGTAATCTGTCCTGTGAAGGTATAATCCTAGAAATCGTCGAGACAAGGAAAGTACTACTGTGTTTTTGGTTTTGTATCCCTCTTTTTAATTCAAAAGCATTTTGAATATCCAGCCCACAAACACTGAAATTACCCTTTCTAACATTAGAGAGATTTTTATTGGGGGGTTTAGTTTGGGATATTAGACACTATATCTGGATTAAAAAAACAGTTAAGGTGCTTTGTTGGTTATATGTATAATAAGTATTTTCAAATTTTAAATGCTATTATGCTAACTCATTGAAGAACACATTGGTGAGCTATATACTATTACAGTATCTTTCTTTAGCAAGAGTGGAGTGTTGATACACTGTATAATCCTCAAAACATAATCATATTTCTTTCTGTAGGATTTCATTTTGCAAGGAGATGTGGCTTGTGGTGAAGTAGCTGCCATGGGGAATGCCACAGTCACAAAAAGGTATGCACGCTGCGCTGCAGCTGAGCTAATATCTGCCTATTTATGGCAACCAAGCAGGACTCAGAGATTAAGTCATAATAAGGTAGGGATTGTACCAGATAGAGGCTCACTTGTTTGTTCCATGAAGTAGAAGAAGGATTCTAGAAAAGATGATTTAGAGCATTGCTTATCCCCTGCAAAGTGACTGTGAATAAAAATTTTAAGAGTTTTTTTTGCATAATGAACATCTTTGAACCACGGCTGCATGCAGTCCTACTAGAAGATCAGATGCTCATGCTGTTTCATTTGTTATACAATATATTTTAAAAAAATCTTTATTTAGAGAGGCAATATAAAAGTACTTCATGGAACAGAATAGATTATAATCTATCAGAATCTGCCTTTAGATTCTGTATATAGAAAAGAACTGATCATACAGATAGTGACATGCATATTAAGAATAAATAATAAATAATTAAGTCACTGGTGAAAACAAACACACTTGCAAAATTTCAGTCTCTCTCTTTGCAGCTTTCATTTAAATGTTGTTTTTTTTTGTTTTTTGTTTTTTTTTTTTTGGCCATCCTCCCGATAAAAAAAAAAAAAAAAAAAAAAAAACACAAACCCAACCCCCCCCCCCACCAAACAACAACAACAACAAAAAACACCCCACCCCAAAAATGTTTATCTTCTTATCTAGTACCTTTAATAAAGATTTTGATACTTGGAAAATATAAAATAAACAAATGTGAGTTTAAGTTCACTGCTTTCCTGAAATGGTATTTACCTTCCATATATTCACAGGTATTTTACTGGATTTTAGTCAAGTGAATAGATACAGAATGCTAGGCAGGAAGAAGTGCTTTGAAACTTTTTTATATATATATATATATATATATATATATATATATATATATATATATATAATATATATTATATATATAGGTGGGTTTTTTTCCTGGTTTATTGAATGAGACCTACATGATCATATATATCTATTTCTTCCCTTTTATAACTTCGGAACCTGCCACCTGATTTCAACCATACCTTAGATGACAGAATTTTAACTTAAGGTCTTTTATAAAACAGTCGTGGTTAGAAAACACCTTCAGTTTGTGCTATCCCTATGGGAATGACTTCTGAGTCCTGGCAATGGCCACGCAAAGCCCTTGTAGAGCTATTTGTCAGTTCAGTGCTTCCTGACTCCTGTACCCTCAAACTGAGCTTGTGCTGGTGTGTCATTTGAGAGGGAGATGTCTAAGATTCATGTTCTTCATGCAGCAACTTACACTTGCAATTCAGGTGTACTGTGACAATGATGCCAGTGAACTCTGTCATTACATATGGGTGAGAAATAGTAGAGTCCAAGCATTATCCATGTAGACATCTTCAGGACAGAAACACAGACAGAATGGAGTCTGCAGTGATGATTAGACCATATCCCTGATAGCCACAGATGTTAATCTCTTAACATCATAATCTGAATATTTTCAAGAACCCCTCATACTGATCGTAAGGTAGCTGCCTCTAAATTCTTGAAGAGGAATGGCCTTACAGAATGGCAGGCTAGTCCAGTTGTGTTATCCTTCCACATCACTAATAGTGTAGGTAAGAAAGCACCAGAACCTCTCAGAACAATGATGTAATATTTTTCTTATTGAAAGGTGCTCAGTATTTTAACTGTCAGTTACATAAAACACAGAATGAGGTAATTAGAAGCATTTCTAAATTTAATAAAAACCTACTCCTCTTTTCTAGTTATTCACCAGTGCTTGAAGTGCTCTAAAAATGCTGAGTACTCAAGACACCTCAGTTTTATGTTTCAGGAATGTAAGTTGAGGACATCAATACATTTGGAATGAGATTTGTTGTAGCAGCAGTAAGTGCTACAGGCTTTAAGATGTATCGTATTTCTGATATCAAGAGGTCTTGGCATCCCAGATAAGTTTTGCACTATCGTTAATGTTTGTTTGGGAATACTTTGAAAAAAGCACAAATGTGCTTGCATGTCTTAAAAAAGTAAGGAAGACCTTTTTTTTAGTGTTCTGAGTCTCTTGGGGTATCACATAGAATCAAAGAATGGTTTAGGTTGGAGGGGACCTTTAAAGGTCATCTAGTCCAGCCCCCTTTGCAATAAGCAGGGACATCTTCAACTAGATCAGGTTACTCAGAGCCTCTTTCCAGCCTGACCTTAAATGTTTCCAGGAAAAAGACATCCACCACCTCCCTGGGCAACTTTTTCCAATATTTCTCTACCTTCATTGCAAAAAATTTCTCATTTAGGTCTAGACTGAGTCTACCTTCTTTCAGCTTAAAGCCATTACCCATTGTCCTACTACCCTGTTAAAAGGTCTGTCCTCATCTTTCTTTTAAGCTCCCTCTCAGTACTGAAAAAACACAGTAAGGTCACCGTGGAGACTCTGCTCTGGATGCAGCCCAGGACACGTTTGGCTCTCTGGGGTGTGAGTGCCCATGCCTGGGATATGTCCAGCCTCTCACCCACCAGCACCCTGACATCATTCTTGGCAGGGCTGCTCCCAATCCCTCTATCTCCTAGCCCGTCTTGATGTTGATTCTTGCCCCAAGCTAGATTCAGGACTTTGCTCCTGGCCTTGTTCAACCTCATAAAATACACATTAGTTCACTTCTTGAGCTTGACCAGGTCCCTCTGGCTGGTATTTAATCCTCCAGGTGTGTCAATGACCCTACTTATCTTGGAGTCACCTGCAAACTTACTTAATCCTACTATGTAATTGATGAAGATAATAATCAGTCCTGGTCCCAGTATAGATCCCTGTGGGACACCACTCATCACTGATCTCTATCCAGATATTGAACTGGCTACCACTACTCTCTGCATGCAAACATCCAGCCAATTTCTCATCTACTACATAGTCTATCCATCAAATTCATCTCTCTCCAATTTGGAGAGAAAGATGTTATGGGGTACCATGTCAAAGACTTTACAGAAGTCCAGAACATCTACACCCCTTCCTTTGTTTACTGATGTAGTAATTTCATCATAAAGGCTACTAGGTTGTTCAGGCAGGTTGCCCTTGGTAAAGCCATGCTGGCTGTCTTGAATCACCTCCAGGTCTTCCAAGAACAGTTAGCACAGTTTCTAGGAGGATTACTCCATGATCCGCCTGGGAACAGAGGTGAAGCTAACAGGTCAGCAGCTCCTAGAGTCCTCTTTTCACCCTTTTAAAAAATGGATGCAATGTTTTCCTTTATCCAGTCACTCGGGATTTCACCTGACTGCCATGACATTTAGGTAGCTACAGTCAAGGATTTTCAAGTGAGACTTTCTGTTATGAATCAATGCAATTTCCTTTTAAGGAGAAAACAATATATGACATTATTGAATTCCTTTCCTTTATATTAGAAGTCAGGACAGAGAAATAAAAAAGTGGTGTGCAAATATGTTCAGTGATATACCTTGTTGTTGCACATAGGCTTTCAACTACTGAACATCAGAATTCCTCACACACTGTGACATTGAATGGCAAATATTGGATAATTTTTGTATTCTAAATACATATCTGCAATGACAGGAGATGCAATGGCAGAGACTAAGAGAATTCTTATTAAAAGAAACAAACAAAAAACCAAACAGCATAATTTTAGAAAAGTAACCCTTGATAAAGATTTGCTTGAGATGGTAAAATAAACGTCTTGCCTGTGGGTCCTCTACTGTTGCAGAGTTTTAAGGGCAGGTTTAACCAACATGGTTAGGCAGATCTAGTTACATTGTATTTTTTAATATTTTTCTGTTAGAGCTGTGTTGGCAAAATAGAAGAAGTCAATGGGGCTTAATTGGTCACTGGAACAGACTTTCAATAGCATGTTGGAGAAAGGCATGAAAATAATTGACTGATGCATGTTAAAAATAGCCATGAAGAGGTTTCTGTGACGTGGAGCCTATGACAGCAGGGCAGCTAGAAAATCCATTCTGCTAATTCAAGTACTTCTTTTTGATTCATTGGTTGGTGGTTTGGTTGGGGATTTTTTTTTTTTTTTCCCCCATTTTCTTTGTTTGTGTGCATTTTTTTTTTTTTTTTTAACCTACCATTTTTGAGAACTAAATTTTTTGAATAACAGAGGTCTGGTAGAATTGCTTTAGTGATACAACTGCTTGTATAAGTAAATATAAGTGATATGCAAAATGTGTAAACTTAATATTTAAGTATTGTTTAAATTTTATTTGATATACATTTGGGTTGTCATTGTGTTTTAACTAACTTTTTAAAAGTAATGTATAAATTATATACATTTTCAAAACTGAATTATTACAGTCTAGTGATTAACTACTTCTTTTAAAGTTATGAAAACAAGAAAGAAAATCGATGAAACTGTGAGCAAAGTAGATTCTTGGTGTAATAATAGATCCATTAAGAAGGTTCAAAAAATAATTGAAACCTTTAAAAATGGGATTTATAACAGTAGAAAACTTTTTCACCAAGGTATTATTTGAAAACCATTCTTTGGTTTCCATCAATGCCAAGAGTACTTCTGGATTAAATTGCATTAATAATTTCAACTTGTAAAAAGGTGGTTAATTGGATAAAGGTAGTTCTGTGCTGGAGCAATCTGCCAAGCTCAAATGCAAGTTTATGGTTCTGATGGTATCCTCGTCCACCAAAAATAACAGCAAGAATGCAGAGTTTATTTTCTCACATTCCACAGACTTGTAGAGTGCCCTGAATACTAGGCCACATAGTAATCTTACGGGTCTTGCAGTTCTTTTTGCTGAGACATTACATTTTACATAGAATGCTCCCATAGTGATACTGTATCAAGGTGAATAGGGCAATCAGCAAACAGCAGAAGCAATTAAATGTAGATCCTATTGTTTCATTGCAGAGCTGTTTAATAAATTATGATGCCCCTAGCAGCAGCTTCTTATCTCAATAGGTTTTTCATCTCAGTGAGAAAAACAGATTAAAAATAATTTATGAATAATCCAAATTGATTATTAAAGTTTTTTTTTTTTTTAATGAGATAACCAAATCAAAAATCTATTTACTTCAACAGTATTATTTGCAAACTTCTTTTCCCTTTTCCTTGTCAGATTATTTTATAATCCTTTAATACTTTGGGCTCACACCTCATGTAGATCAAAAAAACTAACATGGCTGAGCACAACTGCTTTCTGTAATTGAACATAACTTTGATGATGGCTGTCAGTTTCACTATGTTGTGTAATTCAAGTATTTTCAACCTGATGTGGTACAGAATATCTCTAAACAATCTCCAGATACAAATCTATTAAATAAAAAGTAAAGTAGTGTACTTATTAGCCATGCGTCAAAATTTAACAATTCTATTTTTTCTGCTGAAGATTTTCTGTATGTATTGTATACCCAGACAAAATGCATGCTTTTCTGTAATTTCTGAATTCTAATGTTTTCTAATAAACTAAGCAACCTAAAGTAATATATTAAGGGAGGGGTTTTTTTTGCTAACATGCTAAACTGCTAATAAGAGCTTTTATATCTTTTACTGACAGCCTAATTTTCTCTTCTATTATTCATTAATTATTTGTGTGAAAATTTATATCACTTTAGTTCCTTTGTGCATATTCTATTGTAAGGTAATATCTGAAATTAAGTGACAAGCATACTATGCTTTTTCTATCTCATTCAATTATAGAAATAATTTCTATTTTGATTTGACTTGAGTATTTGGCAATATTTTGCACTGGTTTTGCTTTTCCTCACTAGACAGAAAGGATAGATATTTTAAAAAAATATTTTAATAAAGTGTTTGTTCAACAGCTTGCAGTTAACATTTCAAGCATGTAATTGGGAGTCATTTTTAAGAATGGACTCTCTTTTATTTTTTCAATAATGCTTGGTACATTTAGTGGTTAAGTGCATTACATTTCACATTTCACTATTATATGCAGCAGTTACTCTTAGTTCCTACTAAATACTTACATCTTTTCTTCATAAGACCACATTAATACCTCTGATAAGTTTTTCCTATATAGTACTTTCTACACATCTTGCTGCAAGCATTGTAGAACACTGATACCAATAACTTAGTGGATGGAAAACATGACTGCCACTGGAATCTAATAAAGCATCCTTATCTTTTTCAAGGGAGTAGATTCTTAGAATACATTTTCTGAAAAACTGTAAACTAGCAAATATCTCACCTTATTTTCTTGGTGATGTATTTTTTCCCCCACTCAATCAAGATGAAATATCTTCAGCAAAAGATTCAGAACTCTTACTGCATGATTTTTTTCTCACATACCCTACTTCTGTGCATAGACTGTGACTAAACATCAGAAAGCTTCCAGTGAATTGTATTCTCGTTGGTGCCCAGTAGGGCTTTTTAGCTCTGTATGTGATTAATAGGTCAGTTCTGAGTTCTCGGAGTACTATTTCAGTGCCTCGTAATCCAGCCCTGCTGTAGCTAATTTCATTGAGACGTCAGCAGCTATTATTCTCACCAGTGTTACTGGTATCACTCTTAAGGACCCATGTGACTGCCCTTCTCCTTTTTCTCTAGTCATAATGATATCTTTCACTTTGCAACACATCATACACCTGTTTTAATGTAATTGGACTTTACTTCTACTGTGTCATCATTAAGCCCTTTATTTTGACATTTACGTCTTACTAAAACAAAGATCATGTGCAGAGTTTTGGACTAAATTTGTGGTAATAAAGGACCTGTGTTCTCATCACAGTCAGGAAGGAACAAACAAAAATTCAAGCTAAAGTAATGTAATATTACTGATTATATTATTACAGAAAAATCTTATGGATCTGCTAACAGGATAAAACGTACATTGCTAAAAGGAATGTAAGGATAAGTAAAATCTTCCATAGAAAATGTTTATTTGCTTTCCAGTTGTCATGAATCTATTCAACTGAATATTAAATAAAATTGCAATTTGAAGTGGAAACCCAAAAACTCAGGGTAGATTTAGGGGAAAACTTTATTGGGTTATGAAAAGAATTAGGTGAGGTAGTGATATTCTTTAGAAGTAGAGAATGTGGGTAATTTGAAAATTGTGACAATGTTGCACAATTTTTTAATAATTTGCAGAAGTACTACAAAGAAATTTCTGTGTCTGATAGATTTCTGTCCATAAAAATATTTTGAAAAGGTATATGAGAAATTGCCATGATTATAGGAGCAAAGACCCCCGCATACCTGATTTTATTTTTATTCTGTAAAATATTGTTTGATATTTTATAATGTCCTTTCTGTTCTAATAGCAGCAATGAAAACTTGTGACACAGTTCTCAAATGACCTGCTTTTATATATATATATATATCTTTGAAAAGGGTACAGTAATTATTGAAATTATTTTCTTTTAAAGCTTGATTCTGCAGAACCAAGTCTTCACAGTGAGATTTTTTGAGTGAGTTTTGTTTTATAATTATAAAATTATTTAACATCAGGTAGGATTATTGTTCCCATTTTCCTTCCTCCTTTTTTTCTCTATCAATTGTTCAAAGGGTTTAATAAATTTTTAGATTTTCTTTGACATTTAATTCTTTCTCTTTAAATTGATATGTGTTACTCCTGGAAGACTAATCATTTCTTATCCTTGGCCTGAGATGCCATGGTCATGTCTTCCCATCCTCTCACACTGCTGAACACAGAAGAACATACTGAGACAGGTTGAGGAAAACGAAAAATAATGGTTTCAGTTTTAAAATTAGTACCCTCTTTTACTCTGGTGTGTGAGGCAGGGTTCTCTCACTTCTTCCTTTTACTGCAATTTCTTTTGTATCTGAATCCTGATCTAATGAAATCAACAAGCCTGAATAAAAAATCTTGGTTAAAAAGTGGGTCTTTAAAGTAATCCAGATCCTTATCCCCCAAAATGCAATTATATATTTGCTTAATTAAAAACCAAAACAAAACCAAAAAAAAACAAAAACAAACAAACAAACAAACAAACAACCCACAGTTTGTTATTGTTGTTGTTTGGTTTGGTTGTGTTTTTTTTTTTTTTTTAAGTAACTTGTTGGCACAAGAGATTGATTTTTGGGGCTAGTGAAATAATTCTAATTTTAGAGTATATAGACATGAGTCAAAGAGAGCTGAGCTTGCTAAATATTTCTCAAAGTCAAGGCATTATTGTGCATGTTCCCAGCTCCAGGTTGTGAATTTGAAAACTGTGTCTAGATAGCTTTTTATTTAATATTATAGTCCAGAATTATTTTATTCTTAGCTCTCACCAAAATTAGTAAGTTCATTGTTTGTATACTTTTCAATGTCAAACCAAATTCCTGAGGATAAACATTTTGCCTTTTAGGAATAATAAACAAAAGATGTTGTGTCAAACAGCATTTTATTGTCTTAAACAGGACACCGAGTCCCATTAGAGTTTCTGCCTGAAAGTGGTCACCTCCCTGTATACGAGAAATAGCATATTGACTGAGCTGCTCTGCTCTCAAGGATTCACTAAAGTCCTTAGCTGTTATGCTGTGGCAAGGAGAGAGCCAGATTGCCCCACAGCCCAGTACTCAACTCAATGAACCGTGTACAGTGGAAGACCTGAGGCTCACACTCATCAAACTCCCAGTGTGCTTATTACTCATGATGATGCCCTCTGTAAAAAGATGGCAGCCTTTGGAGGTCAAAATCTTTTCTGTTTTTTAGCATTCTGAATAGGTTTGAAATTATGCTTTCACAAGATATTAGCTAGCCTAAAATACCATGTTATTAATAATACCCATTAAAGATGTAGACATGGTATGAGTAACAGTCTCTGATACCATTCTGAAACTACTGGCTATTTCTCTGTGAATCAGTGTTTCAGCAAGGTTCTTAAAGTACATTATTTTCTTCTTTTCAGAGCTGATTATTAATCTAATAGATTACATATTCATATTAATATTTTGGGTTTTGTTGAGTCCACCCTAAAATGAGTCATAAAAATTAAATATTTAAATGTATATATAAATTAGACAGTGGCCTGTGTTCTCATACACTAATTATTCTTGACAGAACTTTATATCCAATGTCATTGTGTATCACTGTGGCTTAAGTTCTTTGGAAAGACTTTTTCACAAGTCTTGAAGTCTTATGCCAATTAAAATATTAGAATTTTCACTAAATCTTATCTATTAAGATTATTTAAAAATTTGTCATTTTACATTTCTCTAGACTTCTTTTTGAAAACTTATTTTTTAAGATGGGAGTCAGTAGATAAGAGGCCTTGGTATCCTCCAAGTTTATATTTTGATTTAAGGGACATATTGTTGGGCAATAAACCAAGGTTTCTTATGGATCAGAACGTAGTTTGAGGAAGTAATTAAATGAGAATCCATAGATTATCAAGCTTGATGGTGATCGTTCTAAATGGTGCATTATGTAGCATTTTTTTTGAAAGACAAAAATCTTTTGCTTAATTTTGTAGTAACACCTTTTATTGTCTCTTTGAAATAAGGAACAGGTAAATGAAAAATTGCATACAAATAAACTAAATTGAAACACCTAATTTTTCTGTGGCACTTGCAGGAAGGCTGAAGTTGTTTTGGAAATATAGGTGGGATTTACTGGCTGGAATTTTTCTTTCCAAGAAAATGGTATTTCTCTTTTTGTTCTGCCTCCAGCTCAACCAGAAGAGGTGATATATGATATTGTTAAACAAAGAGGGACTAGTGATGTTTTGAATTTTATTGTGAATTGTTTTGGTCAAACATGGATTTCTTGACATTTTCAGAAAAGCATAAAAAAATTCGGAGAAAACAAGTGCTATGCCTCATTTGTCACTTTAAACTCTTCTTACGTACCACTTTGTATATAATGGAAACACAGTCTTGCTCAACCAAATTTTTATAACTACTATTAACAGAAAAGACTTGTTGATCTTCAGACTACTTCTTTCCAATGTGAAGTACCTTTCTGCATCATGGTTTTCTTCAACAGATACAGGTTAAGTTTATTAGCAAAAAAACCCACATTAATGTAAAATTTGAGGGGAATGAGAGGGCCTATAAATCTCAAGGGTATCAATATATTTGCAACATATTAAAGGGTACAATTTCAACTACTGCGATTTTTTCTCACTTCTTATTTATTGCCCCACTAAATTAGAACATGAGATATACAAAGCGTGATTGCTGAATGGGGTTAAGATAACCCTATGATAGAATACTTGAAATTTTAAGTTATTCATGCTCCATTATGCATCCTGTTTCTGGGTCATAAGGTCACCAAAGCCATATCTGGTTGTAAGTTTATTTTACACTTAGAATCACAGAAGTATCAAGGTCTATCTTTATTTCAATTCCTTTCTTTGGAGGAAATAGTGAAATGTCTGTAATGACAATCTAGTATCTTAATTTTCATGATTTCTTGTAGCAGGTATTACTACCACTATATGCAATGTGGTGTTTGCAGAGGTGAAGTACTGGGCTTTATAGGGTGCTTTACAGGAAGGAGTATGTGTCAGAGGTTAATAGAACTCTTTCAAATAGTGAAAAAACACAGCTTTGTTCAATTCTGTCTTCATCTTAGCAGCTTGCATGATATGTTTGACACCAATTCTTGAATGTGATGCTGTTGCACAAGTCACATTAGATTTAGATTTGAGAAGGACCACAAAAGATTCTAGGCTATCAAACTGTCTTCTATGACAGTTTGTGTGAGAAGATTATAGATAAATGTGAATTTTTAGTATTTCCCAAATCTCCTTTGATAACATGGTGATTTTCTCTGACTGTCAGGGTTGGAGCTAGAAAGGTCCAAGACAACTTCTAACCTAACTGGCAAAGGTATATTTTAGTTTCTACTTGAACTACAGGAATGTCACGTTCCACTTCTCTCCCCTCCTTAAATCCCCCCCAGTATGGAAAATGATAGAATGAATACCTTTCTCTGTAGGAGTTGGAAGTTGCTTTTGTGTGCGTCTGGGGATGGGATGAAGGGGGAGTGGGGGAAAAGCTGTGAAGTAACATCTCTTTTCCCAAAAGCTGGAAAATAGTTTTCTCTTATCTTAAGAAGTCTGTAGTTTGTATCTGCAATTCTAAGGTTCTTCCCTCACTTTTGTTTAATAGTGGCCCAGTTGTATAACGAACACTGCTCTAGAAAGAAATCAGAAATATAATATTTTACATATATTTTTATATTTGCATGGGTAGCTTATTATTAAAAATATTTCTTGCATGAGAGAGGGGATGGTTTGTCTTTTTTATTTCCTTATTTTATTTCTGCGTCTTATAAGATATTTCATTTTCATGGTAATTTTTTAATTTATATTGGGTTTCTTATAAGAATATCAAAGTTCATTTTGGAAAGGTAATTAGTAATGTTCCTTTCTGCTTACCAAATTTACAGGGGGAGAAGTGGAAGCACAGGAAGCAGTTTCACCTGTAGTATTTGTTTTTATAAAATATGTTATTTGTTACTATTATAGTGTAAAAAATTGAGTGTAAAAATTGTATTTAAATTGTGATTTTTGTTTTGATAGTTGACACTCTTGGAATTCATAGTAAGAAGTAACCTCTGCCTCAAAGAGTTTAATCCAGATTCAGGGGCAAGTGTAGGGTAGAATTCAAAGGTAGACAGAAGGGCACAGCAAGGACAAAATATTTGTGAGGTCCTGAAGGTTAATTTCTGCTTTCTCATTCTGTAGTTCATACTATATCATCTTGCTCAGATAAAACTGTTTTAGTTCAATCTTATCGTATATATTTGGTCATATTGTGTACATATTGTATTCCATACTTGGATGGATGTAATGGGTGAAACCCATGGTACCCATGGTACCTCTAGACAGGCATTCAGGCTTTTAAGCAGATGTTCACAGGAGAAAGTGCAATATGATACTTCCCACAGCTACTTTCCCAGCATCCAATTATTTTCAGCTCAAGAATTTCCTAAGCTTTTGTCTAGTGTCTTCTGGAAATTTTGTGAACCTTTTCATCTTCAACATCCTTTGGCAGGAAATCCCTCAAGTAACAACAACCTGTTGTATGAAGAACATTCTCCATTTTCACTTGGAATGTAGTATAATTTTTTTTTCTGAACTGGTTACTCACTGAAATTTTAGATTTATGAAGCTTAGTCAGGGAATACTAGGTACTGTTACATATTATCAGTTTCTCACTGAAGAAAATTTTGTTCATGTTATTTATTTATTTTTTTTTAAATCAGTTGTTTAATTATATGTAAAAAAGAAACTAACTTTGAGGCTGACAGCAATTGTTTGTCAGCCTTTAAGCTTGTAAAAATTTCTGGATGTCATGCAGTTCCTTGCCTTCTATTTCTCTCTGTTCAGATGGAAAGATAGTACCTGATAGCGAAGATGACTCTTAGTGGTTTGGACTTTTTTTCTTATTGTTTTAAGTGTTCTTGCTGTAGAAATTTTATTTTTACAGTTAACTTTTTTTCTGTTTTGTCATTTATGCTATAGAGTAAACTTTTTTGTTGGGTTTATTTCCCTTTAGAGCCAGGGATAAACAGGACTAGAAACACAAGGCCAGAAATTTTTTACCCACTTTTGAAGACAATGCCATTATGAACAATCATCTGTCCTTACTCCATGTACCTCCATAGAGTGAGGCATAATGCTGTTAGATTCAGCTGACATATTTACATTTACAAAAATATTTAAAAGTGTTTAAAATACTTTTCCTGACTGTACCAAACAAATTGTGCCCTGTAAATCAAAAAGTTTAATGATGGGGAATGTGGAAATCACCAGTTACATTCTCATGAGCTTGTTAGGCGTATGCAAATTGAGTAGTTGCAAAGAGGCTTTTTATTAGACTCCCTGTTTCCTCTCATTGAAGTTTACAGAATGTACTAAGGCATGATTTCACATGCAGCTGTTTGAATAAATTTAGCATCATATATAAGTCACCTTTGTAGCAAAGAGCAAAACTGGTTTATGAGCTTGCATGAAAACAAACCCAATCTTGTTAGAAACAAGAGGCTTTGAAAGTAAAAAAGTTAGAAAATGTTACAATTTTGGTAATTTGCACCTTATGATGACTGGAAAGTTGGCATTCCTATGCATGAGTTACTTGTTCCAAATGCACAAAAGCACAAGTTGCTTCAGTACAGTACACCTTATCCCTCCACTGCCTTGGCAGTTACCCAATATTTCTTGTTCAGTCAACAACCCAGCACTTCTTGTTCAAAATAAACAATTTAAAATCTGCACCAGATTTGAAAAGGCCTATTTCTCCATGAACTCTTCCCATTGTAGAAGCCATGTGCTTTACAAAGATTTAAAGCTGTGCTGTAACAGCACTGACAAAATATTGTCAGGTCTGGTCTAGAGATAGAGATTTGGAATATGAAATACTGTCCATTAACGTGGAGTAAGTAGTTTTCAGTATTCAGAAACTAACTGTCCAGCACTTCTAGTACTTCAATAATAGAAAACATGATATATATACTGTTCAGATCAACTTTTTTGCAGTTGGGATTACTCTTTCTACTAATCTAACTTTAAAGTTCAGAGCTAAGCACTGCCAAAATTGAGGGAGGTGCCTGTGGAGATCATGTTTGAAGGGTGTGGATGTGACTGAGGGTAGGTGCCATTATCTCACAGGGGCTCAAAAATCTCATTTTACAAAACTACAATATGAAGCTGTCAATAATGAACAGTCATGGGATTTAAACCCAATATAAAAAATTCTGGCTGGATGAATAATTTTAGGTAAATCTATAAATTACTAAAAAGTAACACCTTAAAAGAAATATTGGGCAATTCAACAGTGTTATAATTTTGTCAAAACAACTATGAATCTTAAATGCAGACTAGTACTAGATTCTGTCCTTCTTGTATATGAATAATTACACAAGAAAGAGCATTTTATGCACTTACTTTTTCTTAATTGGAATTAAATAATGACCACCAGGTTAATCCTTAAATACATCTTTGTCTCTTAAGAAAACTGTTTTGCTTTTATAAGGATTTATTTTCCTGGACCATTACCTGATAAACAGCAACTTGTTTCAGTAATGCTTAATGACGCAGGACCCATCTGGCACTATATCAGGCTGTGCAGCTGGCTATTAATTACTGAAAACTCCTCCACAGCTCAAATGAAACCATCCACCAAAGATCTGATTGAACAGATTCTGTTTTCTTCTTTCTTCTATAGCACTAAAAACAGAGAAAGAGTAAATAATTCATACTTATTTACTAAGATTTACTAAGTTAGTCATGGATACAAGTTTCCAGCAACATGAATGTTGATTGCATCAAAGATTTCTATTCTCCATCTGTCCTGTTATTTGTTCTTGAAACAATGTAGAGTTTCTAATTTGAATTGTCCTTCCAGCTTTATGGGATGTGGTGTGGTGGTGGTTTTTTGTTGTTGTGTTTGTTCGTGTGTTTCTTTTTTTTCTTTCTTAAAGGTTTACAGTTTAACAATGTAACAGTGTAACAATGCATACAATTTAGCAAAGGATCTTGGATTTTGTATCTTCATCCATGCCTGATAAAAGTGAGGTGCTGCAGGTCAGTGCTGTCATGGCCAGCCCGGATGCAGCATTATCGTGCCTTCCCCATGGGCACTCAGTGGGGTGCCGCTCTGATAAGCACATGATCATGGTCACGGCCGCACATATCAGCACAGACAGAACCACTTGGCATTCAAGGCAAGCCCAAACAGCTCTGTTTGCATCTCATGTCCTCGTCTGGCTGATCAGGATGAAGGTCTGTTATTGGGACACAGATACGTTGACAACCCCCCCAGCAGCTGGTCCCTGGTTTCCTCATTTCCGTCAGTGTGCATGTGTGCACATGGGCACCCACGTACACTTTGGATCTCTTCATGAGAGGTCAGTCTTCAAGACCCAACCAGATCCAACCCTTCTACTCAGACACATGTGCAGATCAGCCATAACCTGGGCCCTCTGGTAGCTGCCTTCTCCAGGTGCCTCACTCACAGCACACGCCTCACAGGCCACTCAGACTGCTCAATGGCCAGCTTGTCTTGAAGCTTGCCAACAAATACACGGGGACTTTGTCCAGTTGATGACACATCTGTAAGCTGTCTGGCCCCAGTTGCTTTGGCATAGAATGGATAGCCCCTTTTCCAGGAAGAGAGTAGGATGGGCAGTTTAATAAACAGATGGAACAGACTCTGGGGATTTGGCACCGGCCATAGTCAGACAAGGGAACCAACCACCCGCTTTAGCCCTTTATCCCTCCATTTTACCATACTTGCTCCTTGGCAAACCACCTTATCTGTCTTTCCTTCTACTTTTTCTTCCTCCCTTGGACATCCCAGGTTGTCTCATCCAAGCCTGAAGTGCTCCTCCCTGATACCCCATAACTTACCCTGTGCCCCATGGCAGTAACGCTTCAGTCTGTAAGGTGCAGGGGGGAGCCTCTCCCTTCAATTCCTCAGGGAGGGGACAGATGGGAACTCTGTCCATGACTGGGCTATTGGGGTATCACTTCTCCCATCATGGCTCTGTGCTCCTCCGTCTGTGAATGTTTGTAGAAATTAATTACTTTACCTGCATGGTTCTACTGTTACTCTGAAGATAGCATTTTGATCAATTTCTGCTTTGTTTTGCATACAGTAAGTGATAAATCTTCTTTAAAAGCATATATCAAGAAAAATGTACATGAAAGGAAGACATTAAAAACATGTACAGAAAAAATAAAAATATTTTGTGGGAAAGCACAGCAGAAGTAAATGAAGTATTGTCTCATAATTGCAATGGGAGATTACTAGTAAGAAAATGGCTCTACAAGCTATTTAATAGAAAGAGATCTAAAACCCAGTTCTTTGTGTTAAGATGTCACTAAATAGTTTTAGAAATCATTTTATGGACATGTATTGGATGTTTTACAAGCTGTTGTGGCTGTGTTATTGCTCATCTCATTAAAAAAAAAAAGAAAATGGGGTAAATGTCTTTCTGGGTTTGACGGAACCCCTGAACTGGCATTGACAGAGAGCTTGTCAAGGCAAATAGCCACTGCAGTCTCACTCCAGACTTGTACATTTTGTAATAATTTTTTGTATACTTTTAGAGGTCAGACATCCAAGGAATGCTGGAGGCCAAATGTGGTCTGACTCCACCAATTATTTAGCTGTTTAAATGAGCTGTCCTAAATAAATAACTGAGCCTGGGCATTTGAAAAATGATTGCACGGTAGCTGGAGCTGAAGACTTGGCAGAAGTACTTGTGCAGCGGGCTAGCATCACAGCCAGGTAATTGGTTCATATAGCAGTATTTTCTCTGGTCTCACAGAGGAAGGAGGTCTTGGTGTATACATAATACCAGTTTGCCATGCCTCAGTATTCTAATTTTTGGAAGAAAATGTATACTGTGAAAAGTCCATTGCTGAATCTAGCATAATACTGATTTTAATGTGTTACTTAACTAAAGGAAAAAATTTATTGATCTGGTAGAGGAGCAAAAGTATTTGTTGCAAAAATTTGATTGGGTGTTCAGTTTCTGAGAGAAGTTGGGAAGAGTGAGTTAGTGGTAAACCATATGCTTAGTTTATACAGACTGTTGCTTCTTTGTTTTCTATGTTCCTTTTTTTTTTTTTTTTTTTTTTTTTTTTTTTTTTTTTTTTTTTTTTTTTTTTTTTTTTAGGTGGTGAGAACTTGAGCAGCGAAGGAGGTCAGAAAAGAGGAACTTCTTTAGTTAATTCTGTAGTGTGTAGCAATGCCTTAATTTTTTTGCGAAGAGACTACAGGCACTCACTAATTTCAATCAACTGTATTTCAGCCTTGAGAGATCAAGAATTTAAAAAAAAAAAAAAAAAAACAACTAAATTTTCCCGTAATACTGCTGGATTTAAACCCCAACAATCCTTGTCTTTGCTGCTGGATTGACACTTGAGGCTCCTCAGTAATGCAGATGAGGTTTGTCATTCCAGAACAAAAAACTGAAATATGTTCTAGCTGGAGTTGCACTGTGTGCCCTAGAATGATGAAATTGCTACTGCCCATGAGGAGCTGGTAGTAGTAAATTTGCTGTTTAAAAGAGTCACTGTTCACATACAGAGCCATCCTCAGCATTCCACTGTCATGTGAGTGGATGCAGCCTTCCTAGCTCTGTGTGTAGAAGAGGAGAAGACATGCTGTCTGTTCAAGCAGACTATGCTTCCCTAGCAGCTCGCTCCTTTCTTGCCAGCCTGGGGAACTCCCTTGCCTCCCTGGATCCCCACTGTTACAGTGGTGGCCTACTGCAATGGGCAACTACAGACATGAAATGGGCTCAGCACTGCACTGCATTTCCAGATTTCCTCAGAGTAGCTGGGAACAGGCTTTGTCACTAAGATCTGAGATTCTTGGAGTTATTTTCTTAGCTGACATTTCAGAAAGAAATTCAAGATCTTGTCAGGCTGTTTAGTGATACCATAAACAGTGAAATTCCTACCAACTTTTCAGAATTACTGCAGCTTTGTAGAAAAATGTGCTGATTAATACTATTCTCTCTTTGTATGAAGCTTGAAGTTAATAATAAAAATGCATATTTGCACATCTAGGTCTGTTAGAAAACTGCAGCTACTGTTGATAAGGTACTTTCTATTGAAATCCTTCTAATTGTCTAACCACTATTCTTCAATGAAAATGACTTTTTAAATTGGGAAGGGATCATTTTAAAAGTAAATTATATCTGAAACTCAACACAAAGAAAGGGTAGGCATTCAACAGTAAATGAAAGAGCTGCAAAGCAATGTGAGGTAGAAGACAAGCTTAGTGAATAGAAATAAAAAGACTGAATGGAAACACACCAATCTTTATTAAGGTAATTACTTTAACTGTACCTCCAGAACTTCAATATCATATAAATTTTCTGGAGAAAATAGCTTTTTCCCCCCCCAGAAAATCAGAAACAGCATTAAATGTCATAAATCTTGTAAATTATATAATGTGCATTGCATTAATTTTGAAATTTTGTCTCTATGACAAGAAAGAAATGGAAGTAAAAGTGCCCTATATGTGAAATAATTTTAATAACAGGAAAAATATTCTTATGGAGAAAATCCTAAAATTCAGGTACCGGAAGGGAAACCTGAAGGGAAAAAAAAGGAAAAAGAAGTCCTTCAGACTATAATTACAATAAATGAAGTTTGCTTTAACAAGATGCTGTTTAAGATAAGTCAGGTAATGGTGTTTTTTCATTAGTTAAATAAGAAAATCCCTGAGAGCAATAATTTCTGATTTTAAAATAATCTTAGTAGATGACTTGTTTTGCATGGAAATCACCTTTCCACTGGAAGAGAGAATAGCTGACATGGAGGCTATTACTTGACAACCCAAGAATATGAGGTTTTGAAATGACAGCTGCAAAATGTAGTATAGAGCATGCACAGTCTGTTGCTTGAAAAGACCCCTTTTAGTTTCTCATAGATTTTGTGTAGCAATGTTTGTTTCTTGCTTGGGAGCAGCTGACATTTCAAGTGAATCCTGAAAAGAAATTTAAACTACATTGGTGGAATAGAGGCTTTTTAAATAGAGTTTGTGAGCTGTATACCCCTGAAGTTCAGTTCTGCTGTTCTCTGTCTTACGCTTTGACTCAGAAGTTTGAAAATCCTTATGCTTTCAAACATATATATGGTGGAACTGTACATGACTGGTGACATTCTACAGGAAAAGGCCTTAGCAATTTCAAATTGTGATTTTATAATAATAAATAATATCTTATATTTTTCTGTGAATATCTGAGGTAAAACATCAGATCCTGCTGAGGCCAGTCCCAGCTTTCTCATTGATCTCCTACAGCTGAAGATTTAAAAAATGTTTGAGATTAAGTCTTCAGTAAAGAATTGTTAAAATATTCTGTACTTTAAACTCATTAGTGACATGCTTAAATTGGTTGGACTCACTAGTGATTTTCTACACAGCTCCAGTATATGTATCATGGACATCATAATGGTTCTACAGAGCAAGTGCCATATTTTGTCATAGCCTATTTAGCAGGATTAAATTTCCCTTCTTTTTGTCTGTCTGAAGAACAATATGCAGGCTGCAGAACAAATACCCCTTTCTTGTTATTTCAGTGCCTTTCATAATGTTAAGAATTTCATCATAATCCCGCATCCCAGTGCTCTGCATGAGCACTGGCCAGACTTTATAAAGCAGGCAGGGAACATTTCCTGAAGTAAATAATGCCAAGGAAAACCACATGCAGGATGTGTGCTTGGGTTCTCTGCACCTTTTATAGTCCTAGACTGAGTAAATTTGTGCCAGGGGGGTTTCCTCGTATTGTTCTATTATGTTTCACAGACTTCTCTATTTTTAAATGAATTTGTATTTCTTTTAAAAATTTCTGGAAAAGTATTTGGAATGCAACTTTTCTCTTTCTTTGTAATTTGTATTTTACTAGCAAAATTGTGAGTTTAGAAAACCTTGTTATTGTTTTTTTTCTGATTCTGCTATATTAAAATATATATATAAATATAGCATATTCATTTTATTTATACATAAGTAGTCTAGGAATCAATTGCAATCATAAAGAATTATAGGCAATTTAACCTACATTTGAATCCATCTATTTGGGAGGGGAAAAAGAAAGGAAAAGAAAATACTTCTGACATTGTGATTTTCATAGTCACATAAGCATATTTCAGTTTTAATTCAGTCTTTTACTGGTTTGTTATGATACTTTCCAGCTCCATTAATTTTTAGACTATGCCTTTATCTCACAGCTTCATCAGAACTTTTTTTAACAAGAGTTGCAAAGGTCAGATGAGTATTTCAAAGAATTCTTCATTTATTATTTCTACATAAAAAGAAAAAATAAAAGCAAGCTTTTTTCATGTTCTTGTTTTCTGTGTATAGTTGAGTTTATCACGTCTTTCCATTCCTTCTCTATACTATTTTTTATTTTCCAGTTTGAATGTATAATCATGAATTTTGAAGTGGTATCCACACAGTATTAGTTGATATACTTGTTGGCCTAGTCTCCTTCAAAAATTTAGGCCAAATCTAAAATTATCACCTGATCACTTATTAAGCAGTACTAAAACAAAAGAAAAATTTATGCATCACAAATATCTGCAATAAAGAATAGAAAAAATGTGGCAAAAGGACAACTTTTTGCATATACAGCCTGCTAATGCAACTAAGATGTGGCCTTTTTTTCTCAACATAATTTATTCTGGCCATAGTGCTGTGCATTTAAGTGTCTAATGCCTATTGATTTTGATACAGGAAGTTATATACCTGAACTGGAGGGGAGAATCAAAATCTCCAGTGCCTTGCTTGGCAGTCAGTATTTTAATTTTCCATGAGAACAGTCTGAAGAGAGTCCAAAAAAAGGTATTAGTTTTCAGAAGCAGTCAAATGGAAATGAAAAATTAATTTGCCTATCTGCCTTTTTTTTTTTTTTTTTTCCCCCACCTCTATCCCTTGACTGCTGAATGTAAACCAAGCCTATTTAAGTTCAATAAAGTAGCTTATCTGCTCTGTTGATAGATATTGCACAGGTTCTTAGGTAAGTCTTTATGCCTCTCTCCATACCACAACATACAGAAAATCTAAACTATTATATGACTTTTGACAGGTTATGCCTGCTCCCTACCATGCTCACCAATACCATGCCATTATCTTAATTAGTTTTTTTGGCTGTATTAATTTATCTGGGTCTGCCTATGTCAGTTTCTTTTCCTTGGTGTCTAAGGACTTGGAAACAGATACTGTTTGTTGTTGCTGTTGCTGTTGTTGCTGTTCTGTTCAGCAGCTAAAGTGTGTATTAATACAGGAAAATAAAGGTGCTAAGAACAGTGGGAGGCCCTTCAGATTGCTAAATGTTGACAGCTGTCATTTTGAATTTGAAAAAAACATATATTTATTTTTTTATAACACCTGATTATCTCCATAATTTACTGAGTTTATCACCCAATTTACATGTGTTCCTTTAATATTTAATATGTTCATCCATTATTCTTAAATTAGCTTTCATATTGATTACCTGAAAAATTATTTTGAAAATTGAATTAAATGCATATTATTACTTCTATCAGAATGGAAGGTAACTGAAGAGTTCATTATGGAACAGTTTGATGCAGGATCACATACATCCAGAAACTTTATGAAGATTTTATGTAGACTAATCTGTTGTGTATTGTATCCAATGAGCAGGAAATCTGTTTCAGGTTTTGAGCACCACTATCTTTAAAATGGCATCTAGGCCGAATTACCCTGACTCCAAATTATGCAAGATTCTTGTCTCAACTCAGAGAGCGAGGTGAATATCAATCAGTGTTTTTCACAGTATTATTCTCAGTGTCCAGGTTACCAATATTAATTGCCTGTTAATCCATCTGTCTTAAAAGTTTTTCATCCTTTTTCTACTTATAAAATCAACTCTTAGTCACTTCATGTTTTACTTCAAGACAGTAATGGAAACATGATACACTCTAAAGGACTTTATTCACGATGTGGTATTACAATCTGACAGTTTTTTTCCATATTTACTTTTGTCCATGATATCTGCTTCTGTCAAATATCAATTGAATCTAACCCAGGCATACCTGTTTCATTCCTGTATGTTACATAAAATACTACCTGAAGTTTTGCTAAACTCAAGATAGATGAAAAATACAGCTCTCAGTTTCAACCTGTATCTGATTGGTTATTTTGCCAAAGAAAGTCATAATGATCTGGCAAAATTTTAGGCTATTTTGGCTGCTTATTAAAATCTTATCCTTTAGAGTCTTGGTTGGTGATCTACTTTTTGTATTGGAGTTAAGCTGGGTCCTTCTCCTTTTCCATATTGGCATTTTCTCCTCACTCCAATAACCAGTGCTCTCACTGGTATCCTGCAGTTCATGGAGAAAATCACTTACTTAAATATCATTTCAGACAGTGATGGGCTGTGAAGTGATGGGCTGTGATGTGATGTGATAGACAAAACACATTGGGGTAGATTTCACTTTGATGATTCTCTGCCAGGTATGTCCACTGTTATTATTTTGCCTCTATTTTAAAAGTGTTTGATACCTAAATATGGCTATAATTCAATTATATTTATATTAAATGGGAAAAGAGAATATCCTGTTATTATTTTGAAAAATGTCAAACAGTGGTTAAAAGTTTTTCAACAGGCTTCAAAGTAGTTATTACAACTGGGAAAATTATTAACAAGCTTCTACAAAAATTAGGAATTATATTTTTTATCTGGTTTTATTTTGGGTCATAGTGCCTTCAAAGTATCAGTAATGACAAGCTATAATACTTTCAGTGTCACTGATGGAGATATTTCATGTACCTATTTCATGTGTACCTGGGATGCTGCAAGTTATGAACCACTTTTAGCCTATGGCAAATAATATATTCCCTAAACTAGGATCATCAGTTCTTGATAATGTTTACTAGGAAAATAAGGAGATAGATTCACTAAATACTTGTTTTATATGTATGTGTGAATTTGATCTTTTGTTTAGGGATAACCATGTGACCAGTATATTTTATAATTAACTCAGCAGGTATTTACCTACTTCTTTTGTAGGAAAGTGTATCCAGAAAAAAACATTGCTTCATTTGGCTAGAGAATGTGCTGAGAGCTATGAAGACTTTTAAATTACTCAGATGAGTTCAAACTTTTCAGTGTACTGAAGCAGAATGTTAAAATATTGCTGATAATCTGTTAAACTTCTCATGATATTAAGTTGTGCAAGTCAGGTCTATTTAAGTGTTATTAACACAGCCAACTAATATTCTCAAGATACCAAGAAAAATTAGCCAAATTTGGTGTATACTCTGTGATAGATATTTACTCTGAATTGTGATGAACTGAAATAATTTCTCAACACTAATTTGTGAAGATTTAGCTGTCAGGTTGAAGAGATTTTAAGTTTTACTCTGAACAGTTCTCCTGTTGTAGCTTCACTTCTGCGGAAAAGAATAATAACCTAGTAATGAAACAAGTAATGAAACAATATGGACCAGGTTTGGCCTTCATTTGAAAGCCATGCTGCTCTTTAAGAAGGTAGCAGTAGTGTATCTCAGGCATTTTTTTTAATATGCTGCCAAGTGTTGGTTTCCTGCTGGAAATGTGCCCCTCCTGCAGCATCCTGCAGCGTGTGAATCCTTGCACTTCCCACCAATCCCCTGTGCCTCGGGCAGCAGACTCCAGCATACAGTAGCATCTGGCAGGCTCAGGTATGCAGTAGCAGTGATCTGAAAGGGCAACTAGCTTCAGAATTACCTTTCTGTCACATTCAAACCCCTTTTATTAGAAGTACTCTCTTTGACTCCGGGCTAAGTGTATGAAAATATATTTCAAGTTTCTTCATCGGAACTGAACAAAACAGAAAAAATATTTCCATGGCCACACAAGGAGAAATGTTGTCGCTTTTGAACATAGTATATCTTAGAAGATTGAGACAAACTGTGAAAAAAAAATCCAGAGAAACCTGGAACCACCTCATACTAGTCAGCCTCATAGAACCATGTTCTAAAATGATGTTTGAACTCACCTTGGATCAAAAATAATATAACTGTGCATTCTCTTACTGCTGTGTATTGCACCATTATACAAAGCTACTGGATTCATTAGATGCTTAGTGCAAAGGTGTACCAAGATGTTTGGGTGTGAAAAAAATTTAAAAAATGTTTGTGTAAGCCTGACTATAGCAACTCTGCAGAATCTGTAATAACAGAGCTGAAAGATTATACAATTATTCAGTTCCTTACTCTCAACTTAGACTTGTAGCAGTTTATCTGCCCATTTTATTTCCTTGTGATGGATTGCCTAATGAATTAAAACATTTTTCATCTTAGTGTCCACTTGCTTTTATTTAAAAGCACTGGTGCAATCCAACTAAGTGGGGCATTGCTGATGAAGAATAGCCTAAAACTTGAAACCAACACCAATAAAATCAAGTTATTTCAAGTGCACTCTGAAACCTATTAAAAGGGTATAAATTTCTTGAGCAACTGATGATATATTTTGTTACTTGTGTTTTCCTTTTTAAGTTTACCTTTGATCATCTAAAAAGGTGTGCATTGCCACTTTAAAATGGCACTTTTTCTCTCTTGCATGTACACTGTCTCTCACATCTGTCTATAATAGCATTTTTTAAATGTTGTTTTATTTATCACGGTTTTCAAGGATTTTTTCACCTATATGTAATGGAGAGACTAGATTTCACCAGTCATCTCGTATCTGTAGGTCCTTGGCTCTGCAAGCCCTAACAACTTCCATTGCCAGGTTCTAATTTCAGAATATTCTGATCAGCACAGAAATAAAATAATTGAATTTTAGTAGCTCTTTGTGACTGTTTGTATTCTTTTTCTGATGTGAAAAACATGAAATGAGAAGTTAATTAATTATTTTTAATTATATTTTATTACTTAAATAGCTAAAATATAAAGCAATTGAGTTATTAATATTTCAATAACTGATTCCCTTGTCTATCTGTCCAGTTACTTTCTGTGTTTTTCCCCTTTAAATTTTAGGGATTTTGATAGAACATAATTCTCATATATTTGTAGAGAGTATTAAGTACAGGAGTTCACAGGGGTCTGTAGAAATTACAGGAATATAAATTATAATTTAGAAAGCTGATGCCAGTGATTCATAATGTTGTTTTGTTCAGTCTTTTTGCTATATGTGATAGACCCATTATTTTTGTTCTCTTTGATTTTTATTGTTTAAAGCCAAATTCACTTGTCTATTCCTAATAAGAAATTTACAGTCTTGAAAATGGGATAGGATGGTGGGAAGGAAGACAAGGAGATACTAAGGAAATTTAGTCTCTAATCGCAATTCCATGCCAGAGTTAAGGAGGGAACTCCATCCTTTTACTCTCACTCTTTTGCCACTTTGCAGGTCAGCACGGGCAGCATCTACTTTTTGTTAATTTTATCAACAGCTTTTTAGTATGATTTCTCAGGAAGGAAGTAAATGTGTTATGTAAATTAGGCCCAAGGTTTGTGTCATGTCTCTTTCAGGCTCTGTAAACTCCATTTTAAAATTGGTAGCTTATCTCTCAGTGGCAGAACTGCTCTTAGTAGCTCAATACAGCTGTAGTTTCCCAAAATGTGTAAGATGAATATAAGTAAGACCTAGCATGATACTTGACATCCTGGTTTAGTCACTGGGAAAGTTAGGCAGAAGAAATCTTCAGTGATGAAACTAAAGCTGTTAAGCATAAACTGCAAAGTCATACTTTTTGGACTGAAGTCCTGTCCAGTCTCAAGTTGGAAGAACCATCAGGACTAGGATTATGGGACTACTCAATGTCACTGATTACAATTTAAATTAAATTTTCAGAGTTATTAAAATGTACAGTTGCTGTAATCTGAGTGTTAGTGTATAGAAACAATGGCAACGCCCATAATATATCTAATACAATAAAGTTATAAGATATTCAAGAGACAGTTTTTAATTGGTCTGTGTGTTTCCCTGCTCTGAGATTAATATAAAGTCAGGTGAAGTAGAAGCCAAATATTTTTAGAATTAGGATTCTAGCATTAGCATTTTTCTGCCAGGAGAGGTATAGCTAGATAAGCTTCCAAAAGCCATCTGATTTACTGCAGGGTCCATGCGAGGTGTTCCCTCACCTGCATACACAAAACACTTCACAGAGTACTCTTTACAGCCTAAAAATCAGTGGTCATTTCCCTGTTTCCACAGCTATTGAGGCTAGGAAATGACATTTCCAGGATAAGAAATTTTAATAAATAGATTCTCTGTGTCAATGACCTCTTACACATGTGTTCACAATGTCTCCTATTCATAATTGTTGCTGCTGTTCATAGAATTATCTTGAAATGTTCATCAATTTTGTACATTTTACTTATTTCCTTGAAATGTGTAAATGATTACCTAGTTAATATGGGAAACAACTGGTAATTGAATTTCATTTTGTCAGATTTTCTTTTGCTTTGACTCATAAATCAACAAACCTTTTGTTACTACCGTTTTTTGAATTTCTTCATTTTTCATGTCCCCATTTGGGATATTTTTCTCTCTGTAATTCTGTAATACAAGTGTGTGGTATACATTATTAAAAAAAAAACCCAACAAACAAACAAAAAACCAACCAACCAACCAACCAACCAACCAACCAACCAACCAACCAACCAGACAAAAAAAACCCCCAGTACTATACCAATGAATTTTCACCAGTGACTACTTGTTAATTTCAAAAGGTACAACGATAACATTTTGGGCATATTACTTTTAATTTATTTCTTTTATTATCTTTGCTTTTTAAATTTGCATCTATACAGAACTTAACATTTATTTTTGTCTTAGGACACTGTGATGCATGCAATCTCTTATTAGCTCTATATTTCTTTTAGTTCTGCAGTCAGGTTGCTTGTATTCTGGTATTGCCTCTTCTGAAAAAAAAATTCCACTCTCACTTAGGATTTTCATAAAGCATTTGGTTTAAGCAGAAAAATTCTGAGAATTTTATCACAATTTAAATGTATATACATGTATCTACATGACTGTTTAAACAGCTAAACCTGCAGATTTAAGGTTAAATTTAATGAGTAAGACAATAATCATGATAAAAACCCCAAACAAAAACCCAAACAGGTTAAAGACAAAACAGTATTAAAAAAAAAAAAAAAAAAAAAAAAAAGCTAGAAGTGTCCTGAAAAGAAATGTTCGAATTTATAAATAAAGAAGGGCAAAATCAGCATGAAGACCCGAACACTCCAACAAAATCTAGTGTAGGTTATTGAGACATAATTTGTTAATCATGTGGGGAAAGTGAAGATATTTGTTCTTCATATGTTTGTCTGTTGGGTTTTTTTGTGTGTGTTGTTAGAAGAAGAAAAAAATCACTGATAAATTCAGAGTTTGCTTTTCTGAAACTCTGCTTTTAGAGAATCTGTTCAAATGCTTTTTTACTTTCACCTCCTCCCCACCTCAGGGCATAGTTCTGAGAGTTTTTTCTAATAGTTTCACGCTATATGCCAAAAATTCTAATCCATAAGATAATGTCTTGTATTTGGGATCATGTTTTGAGATACCCTCGGTGAATTCTTTTCTGTTTCTCTTTCACATACGCTTAGAAAATGCTTTCTGATTTTTGTTTCATCAAGTCCCCCCCTCTCCTGCCTTCCTTTCCCCAGTTACTCTCCGGACTGCGGAGCGCGGCTGGCGCGCACAGCCTGTCTCCGAGCTCCCCCTGCTGTAGGATGCCGCCGAGATTTCTTCTGCTTGGTTAACTACAACCAGCAGTACAGCCTCGTCAAACAGCCTCAAAAATTTTCATTGAAATTTTACCTCTCTTTTACGTACGTGCAAGCTGAGTCAGATGAAGCAATTCCTTCCTAGCCACCTAATGAATACCTGATATGAATGATTTTCTAAAAGATACAGGTGGAATTTGCAGTCATTGCAAGATTTAATGAAGATTTCAGTGAAGATTTCAAAGAGTTGTTTTACTAGGCTGAATTAATTCTTTATTTTTTGCAATGTGTTGATATTGTGTGCTTATAATTTAAAACAAAGTGTTAAACAGCACCAACACAGTTTCTCCTTGCAAGTTATTTCATAGTAACATGGGTCCCTATGGGTCCCTATGGGTCCCTTGTCATGATGCCTAGTTCAGTCTGTACTTCAAATAGTGAAAGGAAAACTTCCCTTTGAGAAACAAATTTTGAGACATCCAACTACCCTTGGTACCTAACCTAAGCAGCTGATAATAGACATGATCTGTGAGAAAGAAAAAATATATTTTATTTCTTAAGGTCGACATAAGAGCATTCCAATTATTTTCTATTTCAAAATCATGCTGATTTATATGTTAAATATTTGTCTTCTTTTCTTTCCCTGATAATATATTTTCTGAAAATATTTGTATTTGAGCTGATGCTATGCATAGTTCCATAATGTATTTGTGAGACACAATCAGGAAGCAAAGAAATTTAATTTTATGCTCTTCTTTCAGCAGCCTGTCCAGGAAGAATATCGATGGAAAAATCAATTCTTTATTCAGCTGGTGGGCATTTTCCGGTATTGCTAGAATAATAGATGTTGCTAAATGCCCTGATGAGCTCTCTTCCTTTCAGAGTTTGCCAGAATTACTAGACTTCCTGTTTTGTAAAAAAGTATCTTTGCAATCTTTTTAACACACTGGACTGAGAAATCAAGGACTGTACCAAGGGGAAAACAAAAACAAAAACAAAACAAAACAAAAATTAAAGAAAAAACAAAACCCACCACTAATCTGAATAGTTTTATCTATGAAGGGAAGAAGTAAGCTACATCCTTGGTAATGCATTGAGTTGAAAAGCTGAAACTCTGATCCTGACTGTTTTTCAGAAAGAATTTTACAACGATAAATCCTGCACGTTTCTTAACTGATGCAGAAGAGCCATGATTTTTGCTCTGATAAAGGAGGAAGAAGGATTAAATATTGAAATAAAACCATCCACGTTTAATTTGTGAGAGAATAGTTTATCTTTTTTAAAGTATTGTTTGGGGGTTCCCTGAATTTTCCTGTAATTTCAGGATTATGTAATGTCAGGAACAGGGAGACACCTGTGCACCAAACTCAAGAAATGTATTGAAATAAGCAGAAGGTGCTGACTACCTTTGAGTCTAATATGTATTAACAAAGGGAGACCTTATGCAAAAATATTTAACTTTTCACATACCCTCACCCATTTTTAAAACAAAGCTTATATTCAAGCTGAAACATTTTGATGGAGGAGGACAAATACTTATTTCAAACAATTGTACATGAATCCTCACAAAGACGGCATTTGAGTATAAAGTTTATAAACTAGAAACTAATCAGTGTCAAAACCTCATAAAGTGAAAGGATGCAAAGAGAAGTGGAGATCCAGGAGAATTAAGACTATCTTTACAAGATTGTTAGGTGAACCATCTTAGCCATCCACTTTATACTGTATGAGATGAAAGGTGTCCGCCTACCAATATCAAGGAAATAAATGGATTTAATTAATAGTTTTGTTCTTTCATTAGTGTAGCAGGCAGAACAGAAATCAGATTATGAAAAAACCCTCAAAATTAGAAAATTGTGAAAAATAATATGTACTGATTAAATTAGGGATGTTAACCAATTTTACTTCTCCAGCAAAGAATTGAAAAGTAGTCCAGTGGCAGCACAGACATATGGATAAGAGAAAAATAGTTTAATAAGGGAAGATATATATTACAAAAAAAATTTAAAAATAAAATTACTGATAGGTGAATAGAGAAAATTAGCTTTAGAAACAATATATACATTTTAAATAGAATAGATATTTCCTAAATTAATTTACCAACATCTGCAGAGATTCTTCAACAGCATGTTTTAGAGATACGTTCTGTTTCAAACAGGATTAATTTAGTGTGATTTAAAAATCTTCCTTATTCAATGAGTTAGATTAGATAATCAAAGTAGTCAGTTTTAGCTTCCCAATTTCTAATCAATTTGTGTTGCTAAAAAACAGCCTGTTTTTAGGCTATCTCTTTTTTCCACAGATTTTGGTACACGAGTAATGCCAAGGCAACTGTGAGATCTCATAATAGTTGTCTAAAGTTAAAAAAAAAAAAAAAAAAAAAAAAAATCATTCAGGCATTACTCTGGCTATGCATTCATTATGAGGAGTGAGAAGTATTGTCAAGGCAAGGTAGAAAAGCATAGCCCGACACGACATCTATTAAGTATATATTAAATAATTTGAGCACTGATTTTCTTGTGTATTGATAGTCCCCAATACATTGGTAAACTTTAAGGATCTTACTGTGGAAAATAACAACAACAAGAAAAAGTTGTACTAGTAACACAGTGCTGTTGATAGAAAGTCTTGAAAGATCTGATGACCTGAAAACATTCAAAAAGTTGCTACTGCACTAATAAGATACACTTCAGTATGTATAGAGTTCTTGTGCTAAGGAAATGGTTACTTTTCCCACCACTTCCCAAAAAAAACCCCTTAAAAAATGTTAGAATGCCCTGGAATCATCCCCAAGGCCCTTTGAGTCACACTAAATGTTAGGACCCTATCTGTATATATCTCTTGGAGCTGTAGCAATCCATCAGCTGAAGTGTGTCAGGGTTAAAAAGTTTCAATGCTTCAAGATGTGCTGTATTAGTGAAGCCCTATTATTCTTTTGCAGAATATGCTCATGTCACTGTTCTCTAATTCTGACACATTTTGTGATATACTGCATTAGAAATGAAGCATAGTTTTACATTATAAGAACAATTTCTGTAATCATAAAAGACTAAATCATCTATTGATGTGTTTTCAGATAATTTGGCTCAATGTTGTGGTTCACAGTACGCTCAGATTTATTCTTTTCAAGTTCTCAACATCACCTCCTGGTAGGACTGCAATCTGTAAGACAGAAAAAGAAAAGATAGCTTTGCTACTTGGATCTGATTGTATTATTTCCTGCTGTGACAATCTATGGTTTGTGATGAAAGGCTGTTAACATTGTTAACTTTAAGGAGAAAAAATAAATCTTCCTTTAATTGAAGAGGAAAAGCAGCAAGTAAATAAAATTTGTGCTTTGGCATGTTTATTTCATCATTAGCAGTTTATTTTCATCTTCTGTGACTGAGAAAAATATTTCCAGAAAAGCCAAAAATGCTTTTAACAGAATTATAAGCTAATTATTTTGGAACTATATAAAAATATTACTTCTATTCATAGATATTTTCACTTATAGGATAAATTAGATCTATAACTGATAAAAGTGTTTAATAGAAATACTCTGGTATTGTACTTACTAATTTTTACTGACGTATGTTAATTTTGTTGTGTTAGGCAAGCTAAAATATGGGCTAAAAAATGCTTTGTGATTATACTGTTCTTTAAACCATTGGTATTGTTTTTCATATGGATATACTTACAGAAATAAATTTCCTTGGTCTTTTATTAAGGATTTTAAAAATTAACTTAAGCTTATTTCTCTCTGTAAATTATTTTTTTTTGCAAAGTAAAGGAGATTAAAATCCCTTTCTAATTGTATATATAAGTCCTTATAATGGAAGGACCTACAAAACCTTAAGTGTAAATGCAGTTTAAATACACTCTAATGTATTTAACTCATCTGGGGTATTTTAGAATGAAATATATAAAACCAAAATACAATCAACCTGCACAATATCCAGGTTGTATAAAAATATTTCAGAACATATGCAGGGAGTATCCAAATCATTCATTATCAGGTTTATTAGTGGAGTTAAATATTCAAAATAATGTGTAAAGGGGTCTCATTTCATAAAGCAGTATTGGCCATCTGAACACACCAATGGAGTTATTGCTGCCGTCACTGGAGGAGATCACACAGTATGCCTGGAAATCCAGTAGGGAAAATACGGTTAAGAAGATCATCTCCATTAAATTCTGCTTGAGAAATTTTGCTCGAGATTTCTGAAAGAAATCTTAAATTAACTTGCCATTACAAACTTCTTCCAAACTTGAAATTATCAGAATAAATAATACTAGCTTTAAAGCATTAAATATAAGCACTGTGACTCTGTTGCAGCAGAGGACTAGTGTAGGACCCTTCATGACTGCTTCATTTTCTTATTTGTGATGTTCTCCCTTGTTAGTGAAGATATACTCACCTGCAGGTACAAAATACTTGAGGACAATATGTGGCACATCAATAAATGAGATCTGTTTTCTACTAAATTATTAATAATAGATGCAGTGATTTTGTTCATTTTTAAACTGAGAAAATGAAAAGGGTTTGCAGGACAGTTTTGGGAAAGATTTGGGAAAAACTGTTCTCTTCCATCTCCCTGATCAGCAGTGGTGAACAGCAGGATGCTGCTCTGGGTTGTACATTCAGTTGTTGAAGCAAATTGGTTGTGAGGTTTCACATGCTGGAAGGGCTGTGAGGGACAGGACTGGACCAGTTCCTGAGAGGTAGAGGGAGCAAGCCTGGGAAGAACAGATATAGCTGCTTGGTGCACCCACAGCCCTGGCAGCATCTCTGTCTGCTATTTCCTAATGGCATTGAAAAGTTTGAAAACAACATTTACTGTCTGGTTGCAATTCCTGCTCTATCTGCTGGAGCCAGAAATGGATGCAGTTATTGTTCTAGTCGGGAATAGTTAAGTTACAATTTCTCTAGGGGCTGAGTAATGATATCAATTTCTGGGTCCTTTTCTGCATTTATTTTTTTACTCTGCGGCTTTCTGTTAATGACTAAATGGAACCTGGGCTCGTGTTTCTTCTGTTTTTGTTTTTTACAATGTTTGAGAACTGGTTTTATTTCCTAAAAACAACAACAACAACAAAAAGCTGTGAGATAATGGTGTGCAGGTGTATTCCTCTGGCTCTATGAAAATGGAGTTAAACATCTGCAGATCAGGTTGCTTCACCTCTTGTTTAGGTGCTTGGAGAAATAGGAGTGGCCTTTTGGGAACCAAGGAACTTGTAGGATACCTGTCATGATAAGAATACAGTTTACTTTGATGCAGCTTTACTGCTTAAATTTGGACTTGGATTTGTTGTTGTTGCAAGTAATTGACTGCTAAGTCTTGACTGTATGGGTAAGAAAAATCTTTCTATCTATTTGCATCCCATTGCGATCAGTCTAAGTGAGTTGTTCCCCTGGGCCACAGGTAGTTGTAGTAAAGAAGGTTTTCCTTCAGAGCATCCTCTTCAGCTCATCTTCAGAGTTTCTTTATTTCTGTGTGCATGGCTGAGCAGGATCAATAGTCTGCATTCTACAGCTTAGCAGGAGTGTAACATCTACAAATATCCTATTATCTCTAGGATACATCTATAGTATATGTTTATATTTATGGCAAAGCAAAATTTTCATAGCAAATCACAATTTGTAATTTGCAATTTTGCTAACAGGACTTTGAAATTTTTGATAATATTGGAACTGTATTCTACTTCATGCAAGTATTTGAAGGTGTTATTTTTTCATATTCAGCAATCATGGAAGCCTTTTTATATTTGTCATTAATGCTGAGGCATGTGAATAAGGAGAGGGGGAGGGAAGAGAAGAGAATGCAAGAGGAGGGTGTTGTTTCCTTGGCAACAGGCACTCTGCTGCTCAGGGCACAGGTGGCATCTGTCTTAAAGATTGTTTAGCAAAGCATGCAAGAAAATATGGGAAAAAAAAAAAAAAAAAAAAAGGGGGGGAAAAAAAAGCCTAGAATTTCTGTGGCAAGAGAAGGGTTTTCTCAATCAGTCTCAAATAACACCAAACATTTCCAAAAAGTCTTAGCTGATTTGGTTGTGAATTTTGAATAAAAGTTAATAGGAAATAAACATTTATGCGTATTACTAAAAGAAAGAAAAAAAAAAAAGTCAGGAAAAATATCCTAGAAATGAGCAAATTCCAAGTAATCACTGGTCCTGATATTGCAAACTTATAAAGGTCAGCTTTAAGTTGGAAATAATTTTGGAGAGTTGGTACCTTCAGAGATGTCAGAAGCTAGCTAAGCAAATTACAGCTTTTGAGGCAACCTGGCGCCATTGGCACTGGGAATTCTGAAAGCAATTTGGAAGTTATCTTCTGTGGTTGTTCTGGTAAAGAGCACATTATGCTTTTAATTGTCTGCAGTGTAAAGGTAACCTGAGAGTCAGTGTAAAAAGAATGTATAATAATCTCTTCTAATTTTGATTCTATATTCTGTTCTGAATTTTCACAATTAGTGATTCACAAAACTCTGCTAAGACTCTGTTCTGACTTTGCTTTTCTTCCATTAGACATAAATTCAGAGGAATGAAGTTTATGTTCATCAACTTCTTGCAAATTAAGATGAATGTCCTTTTCTCTGAAATGTTACTTTTAGACAAAATTGTCTTTAATTAGTTGTTTCAATACAATAATTTTGAAATGAAACTTGCATTTTCATGTATGTATTCAGTTATGTCTGGAATTGCAGCAGTTATGCCAGAAAAATATGTGGCAGATGTGACAGATGTAGGTACTCTGTGCATACTGCAAAAATAGCTAACACCAATGAAAATAAAATAAATGTCCATTTCATAGAAATTTGTATTATTTTATTAAGTATTTTCAAAGACAGCCTTCTTGACTTTGCAGTTTGGAAGCACTATTTTTTTCCAAGTATTCAGAAAAGCAGAGGACTGAAGCAAATCATATTTGGTTTATTGCTGAGAACTTGGAAAGAAAAGACAGCACTGCCAGAGGCATGATTCAACCTAGATACAAAAAAGAAATTTTTTGGGATGAGGGTAGTGAAACCATGTAACAGATTTCCCAGAGAGGAGAGAAAGTGGATGTCCTTTTCCTGGAAACATGTCAGATGAAGAGCTGGACAGATCTCTGAACAACCTGATCTAGTTGAAGATGCCCCTGCTTGTGGCTGAGGGGGTTGCACGGGATGGCCTTTAAGGGTCCCTTCCAACCCAAACCATTCTGCTCACTGTTCTATGATTCTATGATACAGGTGTATATCCAGACAGAGGTGGTCCAGCCAAAACATATTGTTTCAGGATCGTGGCTCTTCCCAACACTAAAATTTTCAAGATTAAACTTCTTGGAGTTTTGTTTCTTTCCACTTGCTCTGCTGGATGCAGGCAAGAGTTAAATGGAATTTATAGGTGTACAAAAGATGGGAGCAGCAGCAGGAGCACAGCAGCTCTGTGTTTCATTGGATGTTTGGAAGTATCTTTTGAAGCACTGAGGGAGAAATATTGATTTGCTATTTGTGATAAGTAATCCACAGAAATTTTGTGGGAACTTCAATGAGAGTGAAGAAATAGTAAAAATTTGACTGCCTTCCATCAACTTGACACATTTCTTTCTTAAAATCATCACTGGGGTTTGCCCTGTTTTTAGCAGGGATCTTCAGGGCTTCCTTCAATTCCACTATTCTATGTACATGTACTAAAAGTATACACAGTATATAAAGGATTAAATAAACCTATATTGAATGCAGATGATTGCTATTTCCTGAAGTTTTCTTAAGAAATTTAGGATGGAAAAAGTTGACACATGGGTATTGAGAATTGATCTAAAGAAAAAGTAAAACATTTATTAAAATGTAGTGACAGATATTTCAGATCGTAGATGCTAAATGTATTTGTCTTCTGGGTGCTTTAATATCAAGAGACATGAGACATTTCATGAGATGGATTGGTATTGGTGCCCTAATTATTGACACTTGACAGACAAAAACTCTATATAACTTTCAGTAAAGGATTTTAATTTAAAGGCCAGAATTCCCATTCTTACATAATGGTGTGCCAGCTTTTAGAAACATAACATACAAAGTAAAAGACAAGAAAGTGACGCAATTTGCCCCACATTATGCAAGATCACTGGGTACAAACAAGAAGCAAACAGATTTTATGGCTTGCAGTCATGGACTTCACATTTCAGAAGAGCAAAAGTGCATATGATTAATTTCAAAAAAGATTTCAAATGAAGTATTGAGGAATCAGAAAATGTCACTATAAAGGTAGTTTCTTTAGTTCACCCTCTCTGTGTGAGTGCTGTTTTGAAATCTTTAATTACATGAACACTGTGCTTTACATTATATCCTCTCTGACAAAAGAGGGAAGAAATTTTTTTATTTTTATTTTTATTTTTATTTTTATTTTTATTTTTATTTTTATTTTTATTTAAAAAATACATCATCTCGTTCTGACCTAGGGCAAGTTTCATCCCTCATGATGGTGTAGCACAATGAAATATTTCCCTTACAACCAGGGAAGATGCATTATTATATTTAGTAGCTACAAGATTTCTTCATTACATAAGAACTATCTAAATACACCTGTAAAGGGGCATCTGTAAATAATAGCTATTGAAAATTTTTCACTAACCATGCTAACAGACTATTTTTTTGTCCAAGGATTTTTTTTTTAAAATCCCATTTTAAGAAAACTATTTAGTATTTCATAAGAGTTTAAAGTGTTTGCATATTGCAACTAAGAACTAAGAAGAAAGTATAGTGAAAATTAGTTTAGTGTAGACCAGATAATCTCTAGGGAGTGTAATTTTGGTATGTTTTGCTACCCAGAAGCCAGCTTACAGACTTTTTTACAGCACTAACTGATCAGCTTGGGGTTGCCAAGCAAAGCATGTTGAATTCAGTATTTCTAGATATAAATTTGTGTCTCTTTATATTTCATATGTGATGTATGCAGTTGTAACATTCACCAATTATTATCTCAATCTACAGATCAGAAATTTACTATTATATATCTATGAATATTATCTTTCATATGTAAGCAATGTGTTTTCAAGACATTTATTATGGACTAAATTCACATTCTTAGTAAATAAGAAGTTAAAGAAACTGTATTTTGATAGTAAATAACAGTATTCTGAGACATCCAAAAGGACAGGTCACTTTGAATTAATTAGACACAGGTAAAACAGTGAATGTATTTTTTTTGCCAGTCACTATTGCTACATTACTGACTTCTGCTCTGAGCAACTTAACAACTTGTAAGGCTATATGAATTTTGCATTCTAGGCATCTGTAATTTAGATATTAAATAATTCAAAGCAAATGAAAAAAAGCCTGGACAATTTGGTAAGCCCTGGAATTAAGGAACTTTTCTCCTTATGCTTTTTATAGTTGCCCAGAAAAAAAAAATATAGCCATACTATAAAGATTATAAGAAGAATTTATTGTGCTTCATTTATGTTCATAATTATCCTAAAGAATATTCATCAGTTTTTATATTAATGACTCTTCATAATATAGTACCCTACAAAGTGCAAGTGTTTCTGGAGTAGCTAGCAGTTTGAAATCAGGGTGCATATAAATGAGAATCAGAACCATAGAATCATAGAATGGTTTAGGTTGGAAGGGACATTAAAGTTCCAAACTCTATGCCATGATTAGGGATGTCATCCTCTAGATCAGGTTGTTCAGGGTCCCGTCTAACCTGACCTTGAACACTTCCAGGGATAGGGCATCCACAGCGTCTCTGGTCAACATACTCCAGTGCTCCAGCAACCTCTGAGTAGAGAATTCCTTGCTAATGTCTCATCTAAACCTGCCCCTTTTCAACTTAAAACCATTATCCCTTGTCCTGTCACTACCTGACAATAGACTATCCCCACTTTTTTGACTCCTCCAGGTAATACAGGAGTTGACCTGCCACAGATAGGAACATTTACTGCAGAACTAGTGTTTTAGCTATGTGTTATGGCCTTAGCTTTTGAAGGGTTTATCTGGGTAACTGTGGTGGTTTCAGGCAGATTTTGGGAGAAACCCTCCCACGGGGCCCCCCTCCCCTCCTCCAACCGGTTCGGGAAAAAAGATTTCCTCAGAGAGAAGTGGAAAAAACCTGTTTATTAAACAGGAAAAGCACTCCCAGCACAATACCCGATGACAAGAGCTTCGTGCCGCTTACGGAGGGATAACAAACTTAAAGAAAGTCTCCTTGAGGGTCGTCACTGTGCTCCACCGCTCCGTCTCTGCTGATGCTGGGAGAAAAGGAGATGTGCAGGGCTGGTCTTGGTGGGGTGGGTCCCCTGTGGAGGCCCCCGGCGCTTCCCCAGGTCCTTAGTCCGGAGAGGTTGGAACAGTTCCGAGGAGAGGGCAAAAAAGAAAAAAAGGAAGGAAAAAAGGACAAAAAAAGAAAAAGAAAAAAAGGCAAAAAGATTCAGCTATTCTACAGCGTCTAACTACACTAGCACTAAACTAACTAACTGACGGGGAAAAAAACAACAGAGCTTCTTTCGTCTTGCCGTGTTCCAACTCCCCCACTTCAAGGTCACTCCGAGGAGCAGAGTTGTCCTGGGGAAAAACAAACGGCACTTGCCCTCCCCCCCTGCACCCAACAGACGATTGGGGATACACAGTCACCCCAGGACAGTAAATTTTGCTAAACAGATAACTGGTTTTCTCTATTGTAAGGCAACTTTAGATTACTAGTTCTTAGGTCTGATCTGGTGCTAGATAGCCGAGATCACAGACTTTTTGCTCCAGCTAAGACTTGTGGGAATCAATTGTTCTGTAAGCGTCCGTTATTTCTCAGGTGTTTCCAGAATTGCATTCACCTGATTGTCCCTTCTTAACATATTTCTGGGAAGTTACCTCACTGGTTATGGGCAATACAACAGCAGATTCTCATGTAGAATGTCCTTATCCTGCCTCTGTAAATGTTACTGAGAAAAGGATACAGACATTATTATCAAAATAACTACTAATTGGAAAATATGATGTCTATGGATGAGGATATACTACCATAATCTTATCTTCCACACCTTCTGATGTATAGAATCTTTTCGTGTTCATTCCCTTTAACAAATATAATGCTGTTTCTGTTATCTTGATGTATGTTGGTGATATCACTGGCTATTTTTCCTAACTTCTGAGAGTAACACAGGATCATCATTGCCATGGCAACTTTTGAAATCCTTAAAATATAATGTATCACATGTTCTTTCCTTAGGAATTAAGTCCTGCAAAATATATCAGAAATTTCATATTGGTTGTGTCTTACTGCTAGAATAGTCATATAGTTATGCACAAAGTAATAGATAATCTTTAACCCCCCCCAAAAAAACAGCTATAAGATTAGGTTATCAAATATGTGTATTTATTTTCTGAGGTACGTTTTCAGTGAAATGTTTGAAGACTATTGGAATTACAACTACCACACCCACTCTTTAAATATACGGAGAGATGTGAAGAGGGGAATTGCAGTGGAGAAGGCAGAGCAGCACTAGATAAATGGCAATTTAATACTACAAATTCTCTAAGAGCCTTTAATTAATCTCTTCGAAACACATTTTCTTCTCTAGCCATCATGATTTTCAATTATGTGATTTAGAAGCCTAGATAATGATCAAGTGGGAGCATATTATGCTATGAACATAATCAAGACTCAAATAAATAAGTGTGTAAATTATATATTCATAGGTGAAACCTCCTCACTGCTTTATCATACCAGGTAGACATGGGAAACAGGCTTTCCTAACAGGCCTAATGTTGCTTGCGTCAGAGATGTTGCAGCAAGCAGGATTATCAGATGCAGCCAGAACTGCAACTCTCAGTCACTCAACACAGTCACACAGGATCCCTGTGGGGCCCAGAGGGACATGAAAGAACTGATTTTACATAAAACTAAGCACAGTGAAGTATACAAAGGACAGGAAGTGTTTTGGAGGAGGAAAGAAAGCAGTATTGGGTGGTAGATATACTGCTGTAGACAGTAAATAACATTTTCTTTTCATGATGAATACTCATAAAACATGAGTTCATACATGCCTCTTCTGTTGTCAGTTCCTCTATCTGTCAATGTTATGCTGTCATAAACTAAAAGCAGAACCATGCCAAGATGACTTTCTCTGCCTAACGTCTTCCAGCAGCATTTAAAACCCATTATTTTCAGAGTGGACACCTTTGATCTTTACTACAAAGAACAAATGAAAGAATAGAAGGAGAGCTAATGCTCTGTGTGTTTTAGCAGTGCCATATAGCAGTCAGTTTTCAAATACTCATTATCCAAGCATATTTATTCTGCAGTCTAGTGAGAAGCAAATTATACTTCTTCATCTGGTTTCTACAAAAAAGGCAGAGAGGATCTGAATGTATTTGGGGGGAGGAACTAAAATTGCTCCAGATTTCTTCTTGTCTTTGTAATTCTTCCTCCAGCTGTGGCTTTAATTAGTTCTGCAACAGCACCACTGAGAATCTATCCTTCAATGCCAACATTTGAACATTATAAATGTACATGCTTTTGCATGTCAAGGAAATAGATTTACAAAGATGAAACTTCTCTCTAAAGTTGTGTGTAATTTTGGGCTTTACGATGATTTCAGCTGCAATATTTAAACTATCAGAGAATTTCATCAAAATGATAACCAAAGCTCATCCTTTCTATCCTCCATCTGCAGATATATACAATCAACATACAAATACTGACGGTCAAGTACTTCCTGGATGTGTCCTTCTCATATGGCATTAGTGGGCATGCCGGACTGACAAAATAAATAATGGTAGACAAACATTATGGAATAACACTTTTAATATTTTTTAATACTAATATAATACTAGGTAGCAATGTTTTATTGTTGTTAATATTATACTCAGATTTTGTTCCTATGTGTCATTTCCATGACATTCTTTCAGTGAGACCCCATTACAAAAGAATCTTGCCAAGAATCCACAAGTACAATCTACAATGAGAAAAGTTTACATACATTTCAAAACTGTCCTAGGTGTTTAAAAAAACAAATGTCATATGGACTAGATTAAAAAAGATCAAAAAGTACGTATCAATTTACACATCTAAGAAATACCACTAGGACACTCGGCCTGCTTCTTAGGTAGTCTCTAATTCCTTTAGCTGAGTTTCAAAACTCTTTTATAACACATTACTTAATGAAACAGGAAATGTTTAACAATACTTAAAATGTTCTAAGGAGGCATTTGTAGAGTAACTGTAGAGAATATAATATTTGCAGATCATGTGGGCTGTACAAAAATTATGGCAATAAGGAATCTCTTAGTTTTATATATAGAAAATAAAATTCTGTCCTGCTGTGTGGAGGGCAAGGAGTGATGCCTACAGCTGATGTATGCATAGCATCACATCAAGGAAAGGGAAAAGTATAAAGAATATATTTTCCTTCTAATTTCTATTCTCTTTTTATAAAACTGTGTTATTATTAGTTGTAAGTACACTGTTAGAAACACTGAATCATAAAAATCAATGAACTTGGCAAGCTTCTCTCTAAGCTATTTCATCCAATTTTCTATTAACCACAGGGCTAATACTGAAGTTTGATCAAATTTTCCTGGGGCTTCATCATTGAAGCTTTGAGCATTTAAGGGAGTGGAGATTACATAAAAGTTTAGGGCATCTGCTTTCTGTTCTTACTCATCATAACTGTGAAGGTTGTTCGTTTCTTGTATTTCCTTGTAGTATTCTAAATTCTACTTTGTGCAAGTTGCGACTGCTTTTTCTTTAATCTCCATGAATGGCTGGGAAGCGTTCAGCTTTACCTCTCCATAGCCTTCCCATAAGCAGTTGAGTAGAGTAATTATACCTCTCTCCCCTTATCCCTGCTATGCAGACCCTGTTCACTTACCATTCCTCACCACGTGTCTCAGCAAGACATTCCTCCATTCAACTCTCACCAGTTTCCTACTGTGAACGAAAGTTCTGTGATGGCTCTGTTAATAGTCTGAAGTGCCTCAGATAAAAGCCAGTCTAGCTGACAATCTAATAAGCCCCACTGAGGAAGGTAACATTAAACTGGGCTAATAAGTCCCACTGAGAAAAGAAACACATTAACTTGGGCTTGATTCTGTCCAATGCAATTACACAACACAGCTTTACAGTTTTTCCTGCACCTATGTCTGCTAGCAGAAGATTTGACATTGCCCAGTACCCAGCAGGATATGAATTGTTGCTGCTGTAGTTCAATAAGCAAACCTACAACAGTTTGTCAGAAGCTGGCATCCCTTGAAGGTCTGGCTGCTTGAAAATTGTCAGTGTTCTAGCTTTATATGTAACAGTTATAGCCTCCTTAGCTAAATTAAAGATAAACCAGTTACCCTAACCCCTTTGCTGGTTATACGACATATAAAATGGTCTTGCCTTTTTAATAACTCCTTTGCAGCTCTTTTATCACTGAAGCAAGCATGAGGAAAGAGGAAGAAAGATTGTGCTATTTTAGGACAGCATACAGGAATGTGCATCATATTTTGATCTTCTGGGTCTGAAGAAGTATCTAAATATATTTGCATATATTTGCACTGCTTGGCTAAGTTAGCTGTACTCTATACAAGTACAACTTAATGTGTTAAAACACACACACACACACACACACACACACACACACACAAAACAAAAACAAAACAACAACAACCAAAAAAAATCACACACAAAACCACACCAAACAGAAAAAAACCTCTTTAAAATGAAGATTGATTTTTTTACTGCTGCTGATTTTTCTTTTGGTCTTAATATGAAAATATTCCTTGCAGCATTTGTTACAGGTATATAATCTTCTTATTTCTGCTATCCCCTAAGGGTAAAAGATTAGATGTAATGAGGACAAAAGAGTTGTCTTAAAAACCTGTTTTGACAAACAGTGAAAGTGTAAGTCAACCTACAGATGTAAAATACGAAGTGTCAGTTGTCAGATGCTCCTAACTATAAATATTTTTAGCCTTCATGTACTGAGAAATTTAGTTAATAATATTCATTCCTTCAGCCACTTAAGGTCTTTTTTAGCCTCTCTGCTGAATGCTGTACTTGTTCCAGAAAATATTTTTGCTCCTGGTTTGTATTTTTTTTTCCCTAAGAGTTAAGTCCAATATAAACTTCAGTTTTGTAAGAGTCTAATTTAAGTCTAATAAAAGCCTTTTTGTCTAACTTTTCTTGCAGGATTTTGCTATTAATTTCCATTTCTAAATCATTAAGCAAAATTATTAAATATAGAAAAAACACCAGTGTTTTTAATAAAGTATAATATCAGCATTTGTAGGAATGTATCATACACACACTGTTGCTATAATGACAATTTATAGGACTCCTAACAAATAACTTTTCTCCTCTGGTATTCTCCCCATCTTGCCCCAGTCATCGACTGACATCTAGATTGCATGTGCTTGGAGTCTCATTAATTGTGTCTAGGTGGCAATACCCAGGGGAGGTAGATCATTAAGTCTGGAGAGTCCAGGTGTTAGGCTTGTAAACAACAACAGGGGGTGAGTGTGGTACTTGCTGAGAGAAAGAGAATCAAAAATACGTCAGGAAAATGATGAATAGGAACACATAGAGATAACTGGTTTACAGTAGCAATGGCTTCTAATGTGTGTCAAATTCACTATTATAACCTTGTATTCCTAACGAGACTCTTCAGTGTCACTTCTGAACTGAGTTTTCAGACATTCGTTAATCATATTTTCACAGTACTTCTGCTGAAAGTCTAATAGGTTGCAAATTCAGTAGTACTGAATAATAGGGATTTTTTTTTTCCCTTTGGTTTTAAGTTTTCACTTGTGGGGAGTTTCATTTGGCCAGGAGTTTCTCTGCATATGTAACTGAGACGACAGCATGCATCTTTTTAGACTACTGAAGACAAAAGTTTTCAAAACACTGATTCTCTATTGTTAATTTGGACTATTTACTAAAGAGAAATGCTGTACTGAGCACTGGTAAAAACCCTGGTGGTCCAGTCATATTTGAAATGCAGAGCATTTTTGTATCCTCTTGCATAGTTCTTCCTATAACTCAAGCAATTTTTATAATCTCTTTTCTTTTTTCCAGTTTGTGGCATGAATACTTTTGATAGAATTCAATAGCAAAGAAACTTTAGTGATCTTAAAATACCTTCAATATTTCACTTTTAGTCTATCTAAAGTTTGATTTATCTCTATGTGCAATGACTGAAAAACTACATTTTCTATGAAGACATAAGAACTCAAAGTTTACTTGTATATTTTGATATTAGTAAATACCGTAATATTCAATATTACTAAGGTAAAACTAATTTTAAATTCAACTGCACAAAAATATATACTGGAAGCTAATGCCTGTAGCTGGTAATTGAAATAAAAATTTTGATTCTATTGTCCACAGAAAGATATAAATATTTTATACAGAAGCTGTAAAAAATAAGTGCTGTATTTAATTTTAAGTATTTTAAGAAAAAAGATTCTTAAAAAGATTCAGAAAGATTTTTGAATATCCAACGAAAGAAAGTGCTGTATATGTATATTTATGAGCTAACTCCACATTAATTGTTCAACAGAAAAATGGCATTATTACCTAAGGAGATACAATAATTTTTTCTAGGGCTTCTCTAAGTATTTTTATATACTAGTGATTAAGTAAAAATTGTAAGCTTCCATGTTCTGATGATTTCTTTCTTAATGTTCTGTTTTCTAGGTAAGTACTCTCTTTTTCTTCCTAACCTTCCTCTCTGCCTTCTTGAAGTTCAATGAAAGAGGTAAAAATCAAGACAACAATAATGAAGATCTGTTTGGTAAGAATTTTCTTTGGTTTACATGCTCATCTACTTTTTTCTTTTTTAATTGAAGCAATGCACCCAATACAGAGGAATAGTTTGTGTAGAATTGAATAGCGAGAGAGCCCATTTAGGGGAACTGTTCATGAAATGCTGGTGACACTGCCAGACTGCCCAGGTGAACTGCAGGCAGGACTCCCTCCTCTCCAGGGTCTGGGGTCACACTATCAGTGTAAAGGCTTTTCTATTTCCTATAAGGCTGAAATACATATCCAGAGAGATTTCATGGCAGAAATCTCTATGTTTGAAAGTTATTTGGCACCTATCAAAGACGGAAGAAAACTGCTCTTTTGGAAAAGGTGTTACACAAGGTATCTGAAACAGTAATGAGGCTCTCACTAAAGTACAATTTGATCTTGCCTCCTTGCAGGGAAACAAAGCAATTACAAAGCAATAGCAAAAAGTGAAAAATAGGGGAGAATGACTATAAGTGTGGTTTTGTTTAGTTTGTCTCACAACAATTTGACAAAGCAGTAGAACAGATGGCCTTCTGGACTTCTCCAAAATATGGTTGTCTGCGTTGAATTGAAACTATTTATGAGATTACTGATAGCTTCTATTGTAGTTAGTTACAGGAATGCAGGATGCACCCTTAGCAAGGCTTGGGCTGATAACTTTAGCTAGAAGGCTAAGGAGAGGAAAAAGAGAAGCAGCAGAGGAGACTGAGTATGATTTCAAGGAGAACGGCACGAGTGAATGTTTTTACAGCAGAAACATGAATCTCACACACCAGTGCTTTTCAGGGCCTAACCAATGATATTTCAGGCGGTGATGTCCTCTGGACTGGTTCTCCAAATCAGAGTTTTGAAACCTTAGTGGTGCTAGGGGGATTCCAGACATCCTGGACATGAGCATGGAAGGCTGACATGCTAGCAGAGGTGAATCTCACCCATCTACCCAAACTCTGTAGTACCAGTGTCAAACTGGTAAGTGCTCTAGGACTTATACTGGCATAGGAATTTATACATGTTCCACTGAAAAAGCTCAAGGTCTTGTGCTTGCTAGACACTAAAGCTTTTCTGACACACCTGAAAAAAATTATTAATTATTTAATAATTATTTAATAATTATTTAATCTTGTATGAATTTAGTTTGCCTAATTATACACTGCCTACAAGAAATTCCACTATATTTATGTTCACACACATACAGATATACAAGCACACATAAGTATATATGAAACTATGGTAAAAAGCTAAATAAATGATTTTTGAGCTAGATAGTTTGGAAAATGAAAATTAAAACAACTAAAAAAAAAATTTACCTGATTCAAAGGCTAAAAAGGACAAGACTAAACAGTACTTACTGCAATTTTTGAAATGATGGGTAAAACTTCCATCTTGATTAAAAGTTAAAATAACAGAAGCAGTATTTTATTATTTCTGTCATTTTAAAGAATGTCTAATTCAGCTTTTCAACACCTAAAGAAGTTATAGGAGGAATATTGCCTTAAAAGATTACAGGTTACTGAAATAGGAGATTGTGATGTCTATTGTAAGTACAAACTTCTGTCTATTGTACCTAACTAAATTACTTAATCTAGCTGTAAAAATCAGATATGCCTCTAATTAAAAGAAATAAGTTTAGAGCAGCAACAACAACAACAAATCAAAAGCCACACATGCTGGGTTTTTTCACATGTTACATGTTCATTTAGTGATTTCTTGGTGAGGCTACATAGTGACTCTATACTGAGATCTTTAAAACTTCTGTATTTGTTTTGAGAATATCATGGAGAAAAATAATGGCTAATATTATGATAAAGACATATTTTTAAAACTTTTCATAATAGATGTTATTTTTCACTTGTATAGGAGGTAACACTTCTGGTAAAAAAAGCTTTGATAAGTACTATGTTACTGAATCAGCCTGTAGAGTGCAGTATGAGGGTTTTAGCATAGCAAGTGATTCACTGAATAGGGAAATTAGAATATTTACTAAGGCTTCATTATAAGGAGTTTAAAAATTCATGCAAATTGTTTCTAGATTTTTCTCCTCAAGATACTAAAATAGTATATCTTCTTCTGAGTTGTCATGAAATAGAAACTGTCTTTCAAAGTGACTTATTTGAGCGTTTTTTGGTAAAAAACTTTTTTGCTCTGCAGTTCTGGTAAGAAAAAAAAAGCAAAACCATTTAAATAAACAAATCCTGTAAAGCTTTCAACACTATGTTCCACAGTATTTTCCTTTAGACTAATGCATTGTATGTGTATATGTAAAGGGACAGTTTAAATATCAATTCTTGTATATAGATAAATATGTATAAAACATACCTGTGATTATGTGTCCATTCCATACAACTTTAAAATTCTTGTAATTTAAAACACCCTTTGAGAGAGAGGAGTAAATTCTGAGGCACAGTAAAAATCAGCCATGACACATGGGACTGGCAACCTCTTATTTTCTGGTGCAAGCAGATTGTATAATGCTGTATAATTTCTGACAGAAAATTAGGTTGAATTTGACTTTCGTGAGATTTTTGACAAGGAGCCTGTTGAGCACTGCCTACTGTGATCTCTGTGTTACCATCCTCGAGGCACAAATAATAGAACCATTCAGAAAGGGTGCCCTAAGAGGAAAGGAATTGGGGTTTGGAAGGTAGAATGAGTTTCTTTTGTACCATGCAAAATAGAGAGACATATTTCAAGCAAGATCTTTTATTTATTTCTACAGGGACTTTTCAACTGTGCAAATTGTACTGTTTAGGTAATATCTTGTGTACACACATAATATCTTACAGTACCTCATGCATGCACAAGTGACAGTGTGGACAAATGGTGGAAACATAATTGCATTTTCATAAACACAGCAAGCTGAAATAGAAGGCAGCCTTGCTTTAGAGTTGTTTCTCATTTTTAATTTTTTTTAAACCCAGTCTTTTTTGGGTTTAAATATTGGCATTTTACATTCTAGCCACTCCTGCTGATGTTTTCCTAACATGTTTTGTCAAACCAATTTAATATGCAGTTGTTCTTTCTGCTAGAGGAAAACAGTATGCAAATTATGTATTTAGTAGCAGAATCTTATTGACTTAAAAGCTTGAGGGTTTTGGGGTTTTTTAGGAAATCTTTGTTGTCTGGAATACAGTGGGCTTTTATTGGGTTTGGAATGCATATTCTTTGTCATCCCCATACTTGTTGCATTATAGTACAGACAGAGAATTAAGTACCGAGAATGTGTTCTTCAAAAGACCAAATAATGTATCTTCTAGCAGGCTGTTACAGGAATTAAAGCTGTGAAGTCATACAGGAATAGTAAATTGTTGTTTTGGAACAAATAGGCTAACAAAAGAGGAGCAATCATGGGTAGTGTGTGATACTGATGATGACAGCAGAAATGGAAATGTACCCGGTTTGTGTTGTTGCAGCTAAGATAAGCTCAAAATCTTTGTTCTTATCTCAGTTTGAGGCAAGTAGACTTACATGTTTAAGATAACATCAGATAACTATAAGGTTATTGCATACTTTCCATATTTGGAATGTATGTAACATTACTAACATAATACAGTTTGCTCAGACTCCTGCATAATCCTAATACAAATAAGTCTGCACTATAGAGCTAGATGACTTTGGTACAGCAACCCTCTTACATATAGAAAATGCAAGGTATCTAGAGGGGAATTACAGGACCTGTTTTTTCATTTAGTTTTGGGTTTGTGACTGATCTGAGGGTAGAAATCCTCTGGTAATTTTTTCTAAGTCACTCACCTTTTTGAGGCCGGAAGAGTAGCCTGGTTTGTGACTCTTCTATGAGTTTTGTGTTTTTACCTTCTTTCATTTTGGGCCTGGAACAAATAAACTCAATCCAGCATACCAGTCTGCACCCCATCATCAGAGATGCGCAGGAAACTTTCAGCACTGTTGGGTGGACGTGGGCTTTATTGTCTTTCTCTCTGCCCTTTCACTCATCACACCGCGCTGTGTTTTATCAGTATGACTACTCCCCATCTTCTCCCCTGTTCCAGATTTCCTTTGGACTCTGTTTTTTGTTCCCAACCTTGTAAACCACTGGTGTCTTCCAGAAAACAAAACAAAAAATTGTCCTGTGTTTACAAAGAAGACTTTAGTCTTCTAAAAAGTGAAAAACCAATAAATTGTACACCACTATACAATATCATGGTGCTATCGTGCAAAATTTTACTCCTTCTTCTACATCTTAGCCTTTTTTGCTTCAAAAATTTGGCATGGAAATTACTTGTCAGACAGAAACCATTGTGACTCTGGTGGTTTTTAGTTGCTGGGGTTCTCAACAGAAAATTCCTATTCAAATTTGTATTCTGAAACTGTATTTGGATGAGACTATGTCTTGTTCTGAAATGGGACGATGATGAACAGTGACTTCATCCAGAGTACAAATTCACTGTCCTCATGGAGTTCTGAGGTCTGATTTCATGTTATTATGACATCCAAAAGCCTCCACTGCAACTCTGTCACATTATTTGTTCCAAAGAAGGCTTCATTTTGCACTGTGTTCCTTCCTCAGCCTTAAAATCAGTTCTCTCTGATTCATGAGCAGTCTCATTTTGGCCTCTTTCAAACTGCTCTGCTTACACCACTTCTTTCTGCAGTATTATTTTCCAAATGGCTACTTCCTTAACTGGAAACAGACAAAGGCTTTGAGCAAAATAATGGCTAAACCTCCCTAAAGGACTACTCACAGCAACATCAACTGAAATCAGTTAATAAAGTACCTTCAAAACTCCACTGAAATCAAGGTATTAATTAATTGGTAACATCTGCAAAATTTTAATTTCGTCCATGCTTTATTGTATAAAAAGAACACTACAGTCTTCTCTGTGATTTCTGAGGGAAAAAAATAGCAACCAATTTGTCCAAATAGATAAAAATACTCTAAGTTCACACAGAGAGTTCTGTCCTGCTGCAGTCACAGAGTTTATCTTTGAGTATCTCTTCCATCAAAATGAAGGCTTGCTCTATCCACATATCCACATTCAAGTAAGACTCAGAGTCGATCTTGGAGACAGAGCAGTTCTCAGTATGTCCTAACAAGCAACATGATGTTCAGCTGTGTCAAACATATAAAGTTAACGGGATCACATGACAAATTTAAGAGTGGCATTAGAGTCTGACTGATTATGCTGGCACCATCCTGAGGGGGTAAAATCTGTCAGTTGTTCACAATTGAATCTACCCTGACACTTAGATAAAACAAAAGTGATTGTGATCTTTATAACTTGCCCAACTCCAGCTCTGAAAATAACTTGCCTACTTTTCTCTCAGGGCTTGCTAGGCAATGTTCCTGAAATATTTTCCCTGGCATTTTACCAGCTGCAGTTACACCTAAGATGTCATTGTGTCATCTGGTGCTGGTCTCAGGTTTAACCTCAAGCCATAGAAAACATTAGTGTTGACAAGGGTCACCTTTATTTATATTTATACATTTATATTTATAACATACTAATTAACATCAACACTACAGAGCAGATTTATTTCATTTTTTCCACTAGTTTAAGTCCCTGATAAAACAGGAGTAGGTAGTCTTTAATTGGTAATCTTTAGCTGTTCAAATGAGAAGTTTAAATGGACTTCAAATTTAAGGTCATGAAGGGAAAACCAGCCTTTGGTACAAAACTTCAAGAGCTTTGTGATGATGGTTATTCACTTTACTGCAAATTATTGTGCATAAACAATTATTTACAATACAAAATTGAGGAAATGGCTTGATTTTAATTTTTCTCCTCACTTTTATATTGATCTTCAGTACATGCTCATCAATTTTGGAAGGAGCATGAAGTAATATTTGCAAATACATAGTGACCATATTGTTCTCCTTAACTCTTGCTCTGCATCTCACCCCAGGAAGCAGTATGACTCATTTCATACAATGAATCCATTTTATAAAGAAATGTTTTCTATGAGGTGGTGGTGGGTTGTGTTTTATCATGACATCAGAACTTATCCATAATAGACATAGAATACAAACAAGTATATCCATTATATTGGAAGAGAGAATGACTAGAGGTAATTATTTTAAACACTTTGAAAAGGGGAAGGGAAACCCTACCCAGCACTTCCTGAAAGGGAAATAAAACTGTTCTTTTATTATTAAAAAAGCAAATCATAATAGCATACCTATGCAGCAACGCAGAAGTTGTGTCCCTGTGTGTGAAAGCAGATTCTCTGTTTCAGCTGCAAATCAGCATGTAATTTTCTCTGCAGTTACTGAAGTTTATTTGTAGCAGAGATAAAGAACTGGGATGATGGTATCAAGGAAAAGAGTCCAATACTCAACATAGTTGGTTCAGCACGAAGTAGTGTTACAGCTATCATAGTGAATAAGCTTAAGTGCAGTACTTACAAGACCTCCGTGGAAAAAAAAGGGGATTTGGTTTTTGTATATAGACTTTCATTTATGCAGTATTTTCATAGCTGTGAATAGTCTCACCTTTTCAATTTGCTTCATCTGCTACAACATACTTAAAATTCCATACCAGAAGAAAAGCATTAAGAAACATATGTGTTGCTAACTTTGACATTGTAGTTTTATAAAGGATTAAATTATCCTTATTTAGTAATTTTGACTGTGCGTACATGGACTGATAGTCTTCAGATGTTTAATTGTGAACTTTTACAAAGAACCTTAGCCTTATATATTCAATGAGACTAATAGGACTGTTTCTTATTTTATATCCACTGTTTTTTTGTGGAAAATCCCCTTACCTTCCCTCCCCCCCGCCACTTTTAAAAAGCAACTCTGTCCCACAGGCTATAGATCCTGACTGGTAAAAAAATGTATTCCCTTGTTAATTTTTCTAGAGTGTTCAAGAGTATTATATCTGAGTCTGTTACATTTATTTTTACAATAACCTAAACATCTAAAATGGTAGCAACTCTTCCATTGTCAGTCACAGGAAGACCAATGGCAAAAATATATCCTATTTATTTTGGTATTAAATTTGCAAACCAACAATCTGATTGTTTTATTTTGTGGGGGGGTGGTTATGGCATCTTCTTGGTCACATCACTCACAAAAAAATACAAATTAATATCCAGCTTTTCCACAAGAGGGGCAAAAAGGATCCCACAATACACCTGGTTAAAGGCAGACATCACTATTGCAGACATTATGTTTGGGAATGTTGCACTAGGCAATTTTAATCAAAAAGACATCATTATTCTTAGGGAATTATTTCTTTTGTTCTAGAATTTGAATACCCATCTTAGCAAAATATTACTTCTTTCTTTGCTCTTTCAGTTAATAACTGGAATCAATTCACCAGGGCCTCAAATGAGCACCCTGATCCACTTAACAAGAGCAGGAGAGAAGCAGGAGGCAGCTCAGTTGTGTTCATGTGCATACACACAGGCTCAGCTCTGACTGGTTGTGGCAGAGTCAAAACTGTTGTGAGACACTCAGGATCTTAAGAGTTATATTTCCAAACATAAGGAAAAGATTGATTGAAAGGAAAGTCTTGATTCCTAAACAAGCCCTTTACTATTTAGAGCAATAAATCCTATTAAACTGCTGTAAACAAGGTACTGTGAAATTTTCTCAGAGCAAGATCTCAGCTTGTTAGAATGTATATCAAGTTATATCCCGTAATTATGCTGGACCATCCTGTTTTTAGGGCAGAAATTCCTCCTTTTTCCTAGACAATACAGAATAAAGTCTCCTTTGCCTTCAGGAAAGGATTTTTTCCAGCAGTTACATTAAGTTGAAGGCACATCCTTCTGCTTTCTCTCATGCATGATTTGTGTGGGGTGTGACGGCCATATGGACAATATCACTGTGAGGTTTTTTTTATTTTGTTTTGTTCTATAGGATGGTTTTAGACAGCCTGATTATATAATTTTGGGAAGAGATAAAGAATACTATTAGATGTATACTATAAATTTTAAAATGTCATGGAATGTGGAGGTGAACTCATACCAAGTAGAGATAGCTACACTTGACAGTTTTTCTACGGGAATCAGAAAGCCTTCATAATGTCCTCATAAAGAGGACAGCACAGTTCTTCACTTTATTAATGGAGTGTTGATAATAATAAAAAAAAGAAAGATGAAAACTAACCAAAGTGATAAACTTTTTTATAAACTGGTAGTTTCTTATGGAACTATTTAATTCAAAATAGATAAATTTGCAGTTAGTATGCCACAGAAATAATGCATATTACCAGCACCTATCATTTTGTAGTGGGTTTACGTTCACTAAATTTTGGTTGCCAAATTTAGTGTTTATTCTTTTTTCTGTGGGAGAGAGGTTAGGAGAAAAAGCAAAGCAGGCTCAAGATTAAAAATGAACAAAATAGTTTTATTAACACACACTAAAAGAATTTGAAAAAAAGAAAGAAAGTTGGGAAAAAGAAACCCCAAGCTAAAACAGAATAAAACTTCAAAACACTCTTCCCTCCCCTTACACACTATTAACTTTCTTATAAATCAACACAGAAAGACACAACTTGTGACTTTCAATCCGTTTCACTATTTGAACATAATTATTCATTACTTTAGGAAAAGGGTTTCTCTAGAGTTTCATGGAGACATTTGCTACAAGACAAAATAGCCCAATGGCTCTTAATGTCACACATCTGCCTTTTTCTCTGGCCACTTATAAGCCTCTCAGTGTATCTGAGGTATTGCTCATGAATACTCCTTCTAGTCTAAAATGATCTTCGTCTCAAAGGCTGAGACCTCCCTTTAATCCAGGAGCAGGGGCTTTAAAGTTCTCAATTAAATCTCAGTCACAACACTCTTTAATTTTGGTAAGAATTAGCATTCTCCCCAACAACCAAGATGCTACAAAGAACAGTCCAGTTCTCCACAGTTTACCTCAGAGAAGTCCAGTTAAAAATGTCCACTTCTTCAATCCTCTTCCAATAATATTACCAATTCTTTCACTTCTAATCCACTGACTTCATTTGGTGTCTGTTCTACGTACCCTCTGTTTTCTTTCTTCTCTCTCTCAAGGAAGAGCTGTGCTTTAAAAGCTCCATGTTGCTAGGAAAGAGTTAAATCCACCCCGGCCTGCAGTGGCCGTGTGCTCTCTGCCCCGGGCTGCAGGGCTGTAGAGATGCAAAGCTGTGCTGATAAAGGAAACCGGTGGAAGTCCTTCCTTCCACCCCAGGCCGGCTCGGAGCAGCTACTAAGCTGTAAGCACGTGGCATTGCCGAGCTGTTCTCTCTCCCTTCCCGCGGGCAGCCGGGAGGAACAGGCCCAGCCCGGCCCGCTCCCATGCGAGCAGCAGCTGCCGGAGGCCCGGAGGGCAGCGGGGCCTGACCCGGGCCCCCTGCTGCCCACGGCGTCACCTCACGGCAGTCTCTACAGAAAGGGAATTACTTCCCCGGTCCCCCCCCCGCCCCGCCATGACGATTTTAAATGGTTAGTCTCAAAGTCGCAATTGGCATCTTTATTGGTTAAATTAGCAGCCAATTCCTTTGCTAGCTTTCTGATAGGTCCCTGTGTTCCTCTCCCCGCCCCCTCCCCCCCCCCCCCCCAGCAACGCTAAGGTCCTGGCAGGGAAAAACATTTAAATTTTTTTGCATTTCTCTATAATTAGAAACAAAACTGTGCCAACCCATGATACATTCCTAAAATGTCTTTTTTTTTTTTTTTTTTTGCCTGCTCAGTGAACAACATTGGCAACACTTGATATTCTAAATATAGTAGTAGCAGCCAAATTTCAAGCAAGATGTTAATTTGGTGAGATGAATAAACAGAATTGTTCTGCTGTTTAACTACTGCAGAATGTCATTAATGTCCTTTAATGAGTAACATTATATACAGTGACGCTATCTATGCTTGGAGACTGAATTTAATACGAACTGATTTTTTAATTGCTTCTATTCATCAGCTATTTTACATCCTTAAGTAATTTTTCTATGAAGAGATTATGATTTCCTTGCAATAAGATAGCTGAAATTCAATTTTCCCAACCTTTTTGGTTTTATTGATAAGATGCATGTCAAGTAAAGGGCAGGCTTCTGGGCCAGTGTTGCATGGGGTGCTGGGCTGACTATACCCTTTGCAGCTATTCTAATGGATTAATGAAACGTGAGGTAGAGAATAGAAGGTCTTCATTTAAGATTATGTGTGTTATTTAATGAGATAAAGGGAAGCAAAAGCGTGTAGGAGTCAATTGAAAAAAAAAAAAAGGGTCTTCAAGGGCAGCAACATGTTGCCCTACATTTCAATAGCAAAAGTGTATTGGCAGAGTTAACATATGTTGAAACCAGATCCATCTTTGTACGACAAATTTAAACATCAAAAATTGAAGCCAACTATATGCCATTTTTAAATATTTGTCTCACTCCTTTGAACTGGGGTTCTTTTCCAGTATGTATTTGATATATATAAAACCATTTTTGCTATCCCCATACGTGATAGACTCACGTCTGTGTAGTGCTGTAAACAAGAGCTGGTTCTTATTCACAACTTTATTATATGACCCGTAGTTATGAATTTTTGCTTGTGTATTTGTTTTGGCTGGCGCTATTATAGCGTAATTTCTCAGATTCCTACTAATATGAACTTAATTTAAAAAAAAAAAAAAAAGTTAATCGTTTTGGACAATTCAAATGATAGTCTTCATTTTAAGTAAATTAGCAGTACATTTTTTAGGAAATTCATTCTCTAAAAAGTGGGAGAGACAATCAAATATTCATCAATCAAGACTGTGTTAAAAAACACCTTTATTCCCATATTTCTTTTTCCTTTCCACTTAAGAGTTAAATAATTGCACATATTCAGCAGTCAGGGAATGTTCAACAGCAATATTTTAAATAGTTATTTAGACAAAAAATATATGTATGAAGGTAAAATCTTCAAAGCAGTTATGGGAAGGGGAGCTTTGTCCAGTCTATTAAACTATAAATGAAGGTTTTAGTCATAATTGTCTCCTGGACAGGCCGTATCTTCCTCAGAAAAATTTGTCACGTTGCCAAACCATTTTCATGACATCTGTCAATTCTTTTTCATATTTCAGGGAAAAAATTCTTGTCACACAGAAAGAGGTCTAGTCAGTAGATAGAAACTGATACTATATAGATGAAGAAAAATATTTTCATATATTTGGGCTGTGAATGTGGGGAACACCTGACTTTTCCTTAAAATTTTCTCTAGTTTAGTGAGGCCTGTGACATTGGCTGAGGCCATCTGGTCAAAACTCTGCAATTTAACAGTAGTAATAGGAGTCAAAATCTTATGTAATTTCTCTCACACAAAAGAAGATCTTCTCATAGAAGACTTCACTAATTATTCTTTAATATCAAACTATTTCCTGGTGTCAGAAACAAACCAAACTATCTTTTAAAAGTTTTGCAAGCATTGTTTAAATTTGATACATAAACCAATAATACAAATATACCATATGCCAAAATGAATGCAATTTCTTAAAAGACACAAGGTTAGTGTTCCACATTTCACTGAGACTTGGGCGTATGAATAAAACATAATAAAAATGTAGCTTTTGTTAAATTAAAATGAAAAAAAAAGTTAAAAAAACCTTTTCATAAGACAAGTAAATAGGAAGTTGTTTGAGTAAGACATGAATTTTCATATTATATTATGGGCAGAAACTACGATTAAGTTTAATTTCTTTTTTTTTTTTTTTTTTTTTAAGTGCTTTGAGATACTTGAATTAAGCTGTGTGGCAATCCAAATATTAATATCCATCCACACAGTAAAATCTCAGATGGATTAGTTTTACCTCAACCTAAATATATCAGATCAAAAAACTGAAGATATGTATTTCACATAAACGTTGATTTTAGAGAATATTTGAGTATTTTAATATACTGTAGACCACACTGTCATGGAAAAATTTAGATTGCTTTTAAGATACCAAGATTAAGTGGTTTTAATTTTTCTGCCAAAATTCCATAAAAGTCAATCCAATCTCAAATGCCTTGATATATCCCAATACTAAACTGTTCCACTGATATTTCCCTTGAGACTAATTTGAATATGGTCTAATTACCTGCAGACACATTATATTGGAAACATTATGTAAAATTAAGTTCACTTTTTTTGGCTGCATACTTTACAAAGGTGTTAAAGCTGAAGATGTGTTCAATGTATTGTTTTCAAAAACTCATCCTTCACTGAGGAACAAAAGAGCTTTCAGGTAAAAAACAAGTTCCATCGAGCTTACCTGGTATCATTGTAACTTCAAAATTATGATTGTTTCATACTTTGAATCTACCCAAGTAAGACAGTCATGTCCAACGTTCAGATTTGCAAAAAATGTTTTGTAGTATTCCATCCCACATGTGATCACAGACCATGAGATGGGAAAATGTTTGCTGTTAGGTTTCCCAGTAAATTTTCATGGCCTCCAGAGACAGATGACTGGGAGGAAGATTGGAGCCTCCCAGTTCTTCCAGTCCAGTACTGCTGAGGGCAACCTGGTGGCAAGGGTGCAGGCATCTGCATTGCAATGGAGAATTTGCTGACACAGCATGACTCTTGAAGTGCTGTTGTGCTCACTTTAATTCCTTCTTCGGTGGAGAATCTTCAATGCATGAATTAAATCAATTTTGTATCTGGAACAAATATTTCTAGTTGTGTGTATGTACCTTTAATGGTTTTAATTTCGACAACCAGTCAGAAACACCAATTAATGTAGTGGCTTCACAGTCACTAAATTCTGGTCTTAGTACTCAACTCTTTTTCTGTGGGAGAGAGACTAGGAGCAAACAAAGCAGGCTCAACCTTAAAAATGAACAAATAGTTTTATTAACACACAATAAAAGAATAGAAAAAGAAAGTTGGGAAAAAAAACTAAAACAAATCAGAATGAAACTCCAAAAACACTCTTTCTTCCCCTTACAAACTATTCACTTTCCTACAAAACAACATAAAGAGACAAAACTTGTAATTTTCAGTCAGTTTCACTACCTGACAATAGTCTTTCATCAATTCTTTAAAGGAAGAGTCTCTCTTAGAGTCATGGATCCCACTGACAATTTAGAACAATTTTCTTGTGGGTATTTTAACTGTCACTACAACAACCGCCTGGAGAAACCTGCCTTTGTGACCCCTCCCAGGAGCAGTTTCCCAAGCTGCTTATGGGTCATGGGTCTTAGACTTTTGCATACTGGGGTGTCACCTTTTAAAGATGAGTAACTCTAAAGGCAAAGGATTCTTCACCTCAAGGTACAGAGATTATTTTCTCACTTCTTCACTGGCGCAGAGAGCTTCTCATCTTTATCTCTGTTCAAACATCTTATAGGATTAATATTACTTAGTCCATCACAAACACCTTTGCTCAAATCTACACACAAATTAAAACAATCATCTCCCCAAATGCTTATCTTTCCCATGATTTAAAGGAATGATCTAAATAAGGAGTTCATTTCCATGGCTCAAATAAGAATAGAACAACCAACTCCTCAACCCTCTGTCCTAATAGTGTTTTCACTCTCACTCTACTGACTTCATGCTGTTGTTCTTTATGTTCACTCTGTCCCTTTCTTTTCTCTCTCAGAGAAGAGCCAAGCCCTGGAAGCTTCATGTTGCCAGGAAAGGGTTAAATCTGCCCAAAGTCTCTTCTCTCCCGCAGTAGCTCCTGGTGTTAGATGTTCAAGGCTGCGCTGGTGAGGGAGGAAGAACTCACAGAAACATCAGAGATCGGAGCGCTCAGGCAGTCCGGAATCACAAAAAAAACCAGGCAGGATCATAAATGCCTTCTCAGCCCACCCCTTGGTGTAAATCGGGGTGGCCTCAGCCCAAATGGTGCCCATAGCTCTTATCAGGGGCCCAGCAGAGATCTCTCCCTGCTCCAGGGAAGGTTGAAGAAAGCAGTTGTTGTAAAGCAGTGACCTCTCCTTCCCGCGCCCCCCTTCACCCGGGAGCCGATGGAATCCGGCCAGGCCTCAGGCCAGCTCCCCCATAATGGGGGGAGCAGCAGGCCCAGCTCGATGTTACCTGTCTCTCTCTGGCCAAAGAAGAAAAAGGACCCACCTTCAGGAAACCAAGGGGTTTTATATGGTACTTCCGAAAGTCATAGCCAACAATTTCAGTGGTCAAAACAGATGCCAATATTCCAACTAACTCTCTGATAGGTCCCTGTCCTTTCTAAAGTTTTCTAAAGCAATTCCCAGGTCCTGACCTGGAGAATCATTCTACATTCCTCTCTAACGAAAAAAATCAAACTGTACTAACCCATTATGAAATGAAAAGAAACTATTCCACTTCATTAACAAGGAAGAAACTGTTCCATATATAAAAATACTGGTTTGCAACCAACTTTAGTTGCACTTAAATAAACCACAAATATAAACAAACAAACAAAAATCCTACCAAAGAAAAACCCAATAAGCAAACCACAACTGAGGAAAACCCCTCCAATTTTCCTCTGATCTGAATTTTCTTAAATGATTTTTAGACTTGCCTACTTTCCATACCTCTTTTCCTTTCTTTTTATTTCTCAACTAAAGAGCTAATGAGCAGGACATTCAAGTTGCTAGCTTTTTAGCATGGGGTGTTTTTTCTTCATAATTATATTTGCATGTTGGAGAATGGCTACTTGAGGCTTAGGTTAGATCTATTTATTTATTTTAGCTTTCTGTTATACAAAGTATAAAGCATGAAGTAGTTTCTGAAGGATTTTTTTTAAACTGTATTTTTATATCCTAAGGAGAAGCATATGTAGCCTTGCACTAATGCCACATTAAAAAGATTAGTGCAGATGTTCAGCTCACATCAGTCACATTTCATCTTTCCAAGAGAGTAGGCTCCTCTTTCCTTAGAGTGTGTGTTAATGCAATAGAAAATATACCTGGATTGAATTCAATCTTGAAATAATTATGCATTCATAATTATACTCCAGTTGTGTGGACAAAACAGTTTCAGGAAAAAAATAGAATTAAGAACAACCTAATAAAAGTCTTATGCATCACACTTACCTGTTTGTGTTAGATACCAGGAAGGCACACAATATAGATGACTTAACACCTTTTGCCTGTGTCTTTCGTCATGTAACAGAGTCCTGTGAGGACTTTGACACCTGCCAAGGGTCCGTGACAAGTTGCTTCTGTTTCCAGCAAGACACTGGGGATGGCAGCTCATGGAGCAGCTGCATTGTGGTTGCAGGCCACAGCACCCCTCTGATGTGTCCGAACTTTTGAACCCCTGATTCCACTTCATTTTAGTGGTTTAAAGGCAAGGCATCCTTCTTCCCATTCTGTTGGACACCTCTGCTACTTGTCTGGTTTTACTAAGGTATATTGGGCACATTCTTGCCATTCACTTCTTTTTCCTTCTCTAGTGAGCTGCAGCCCGGGAAAGGTAAATGTTGTCACACCCTCTGGAGCCAGGCATAGGGTATTCCCCTTTTGGGAACAGTCCCGCGTCCATTGTTCTCACAAGCTGCCTTATCTTTCTTTCTATCTTGTTTCCTGTCAGGTTTCCACCTTTGCAGCCAACTTTGATTTAATGCTGGGAATTCAAGAGGCTTAATACCAGCCAGAGAGATTGAGGTGCTTATAATACTTATATACAATGCACACAAAATACCCCTAGTTTTCCAGTTCTCCATGATAGTTTCTTTCTGTGCTGAGCATAAATATCTTTCTACCCTTCAGATTCTTATGCTATAGTGTAAAATGCACTTAATTTCTTTGTGTGTGAAAGTAGCACTCTAGTACTAGTATTAGGTGTAGATTTGTAAATAAAGACAATTCCACAGATAATTTTGAGTTGTTTAATTATATAAAATGTCTTATGGATATGAGAAAACAACTTACATGTCACTGTTTTTCAGAGACAGAGGAGTTTCTTAGACAGGGTTATTCACATCTTGTTACTTTGTATTAGTGAAGAATGCTTTGCTATGCAATAAGAAACATACCCCAGAATACAAAACTTCATGAAATATATAATAAATTTTATGATCTTCAAAGAGATGAAATTCTGAAATAATTTGTAGAGCAAATCTAATCAGTCTGAGTTCACATTGTGAATTTTAAAAGTTATTTGACCTTTTCAAGTCTACCAGGGGGTAGATCCTTCTTCTCCCTTTGTGATCCTTTGATATATGCTAAAACAACTCTTCTGGTCCACCTGCTGCTTCAAAGTGAGTTCATTCTGTGGCTTTTTCAGATATTAGCCTTCATTAATTAAACTATGCTTATCGTCTGTCTCCCCCAAAAAACAAAACAAAACAAAAACAAGAAACCCAACAACAACATTAGCATTAGTGTTAGTGCCAGCAGGTAAGGGAATCTCTTCTTGAGTGACTTTCTGTTCTATCTGCTTAACCAGTAATTGGTGGGGTATGACTGGGTGGAAATAAACAGCCAGCTTTCTGAATCCATGAGGGTGACAGGTGCAGCTGAGATGAGGAGCATTTGCTTTCCAGGCACAGGACTGCTTGGCTCCTTTGGAGTTGCATACTTCAATGGCGTTAAGATTGTGTTCATGTTCATGTACATTTTGTTTCCAGTTTTCCGAGGAATGCATCCTTTGGGCTGTTAGTCTTGTGCTGCTTCTGTTGGGATAAAGTGAGTTTACCTAGCTGTGATCACCTGGCTCTGGGGAAAGTGGCAAGATTCCAGAATGCTTGCACTCACGGATTGCCTTATGCTATTAACAAGCCAATTGATATTAAACAGCAAAGGAGACGGCATGAGACTTTATTATTCTTCAGCAAAGTGTTTGCATTTTCTACAGCTTGCTGCCTTTAAACCTTCTGTGCTCATATGTAGAGAGAGAGGGAGAGGGGGTGTGCTCTAAAAATAATTTCACTGTTTGTGTGTTTAGTATTGAATCGTGGAAGAGAAGTGTAATGAAAAAAGAAAAAGGTACCAAGTAACAGAAAAAAATATAGCAGCAAAAAGTGATATTTTTGCTGTCTGTATGTGCAATTACCAATAATTAGAAAGCTTTTCAGGCAGGAAAGGTAACTTAATTTTTAAATATGGGTAACTAAGGCTATTGTCTTTAAATTTTAAGCAAAAAAATATACTAGGAATACGACTAGTGACAAATTATTTCTTAGTCCCATTTGTCTGATATTATGTGCATTATGTACAACATTAGTTATTTTCTATCTTTTTCTCTAGAATGTATTTGTTTTATGGCAGAATTTCCATCCAAATTTCAAACTGTTACATGAAGAGAAACTTTTTATTAATGGAATTGAAAGAGTCACTGAAACTTCTTTTGTGAAAAAAATTTCTCTCCCTTGATTTTGTCCCACTGAAAAAAAAAAAAAAAAGAAAAAAAAAAAAAAAATGAATATAGAGTTGCATGTCAGATCAAAGAAATGGTGATATCTGATTAGAATTTTAGTAGAGGCTTTTTTGAGTTAAAAAAAAAAAAACACACACACAAAAAAAAAAAAAAAAAAAAAAAAAAGAAAAAAAAAAACACCAAACCTGGGATTCGAATGATAAAAGTTTCCTTAAGAAAAAAAAAAAAAAAAGAACTTTTATATCAACTGCCTTACCAAAAGTAATTTCAGGTTAAATCAATATTTATAGTCAAAAATCCTTCATGTGCTTATATATTTCATAGTATATTTTATTGAAATTACCAGGTTATATGTAGATTTTAAGTAGAAAATACAAATTTTGACTAAGAGAATGAAAAATGTACTGGAAAACTTTAATGAAAATCTTTCTCCAGTTGAAAAAAAAAAAAGTGCCTTTCCATAACATTTATGATGTTAAAAACAAACAAACAAACAAACAACAAAAAAAAAAACCCTGTTGAAAAGATAACCAATCTGATAAGAAAATTTTGAAATAAGAAATTCTTAAATGTAATGCCTAGAAAGCACCATGATTTTACTACAAAATCTAATTTCCTCTTAATTGTTTGCAGTTTGAAAAGTCCATAATTTTTCCCAAGATTTTATTTCCTTGTCCTAAAATAGTATCATGCTATGCTAAAGGTTGAGTTTAATTTTGGTATTAGAAGGGTATATTTCTCTAGTCTGTGGATTATTCCCCACCATGTAGACTTCCACGTTTGCTGAGTATATATCGATATAACTTCATCAGAGCTGCTGATATACTGGGGAGAAAAAACAAACCAACAATGAAATACAAATGATCTTATAGAAATGTGTAACTTGATTTTGCAACAAGTGATTAATTTTTTTGCCTGTAAGCCAGAAAAAATTCCTCTGTTTCACTACATTGAGAGTGGGAAACGTATTCCAGTCTCAGCTTTCTTTAAAGAACATGGAGGCTGGTGCTAGCATCTGCTGAATATGATATGATAAATCTGCCAGTCTCCATCTCCATGGCGTTTTTAAGGTATCACACTAATCTGGAGGCTACTGCACTACTGCCTTTCAGAAAGATGATGCTTTCTTGTTTAATAACTGTTCTAGTTAAGATTTTAACCTTTGTTATAGTTGATGTAATACTTTCGTCTCCATTTTTGTAAGAGGTTGATGCATTGTGTGACTATCCATTCTTCTCCTTCCTTTTGTGACAGCTCAAACCCAAATCAGTTCAAAAACAAAATAATACTAGTAATTGAAGACCTTCCACAGTTTCATTGGTTTTTTTCTTGTTGTTTCACCATCTTTAGAAAACTCATAAACAATAGTGCAGGATTGTACTTTTTACAGTTTGGACTACTTGCTGACTTTTTCAGGGAGATGTTCTATGTACAGGTTAATTTGAAATACATACAAAATGCATATAGGTCACATTTTTCTGTGCATTAATTTGAGGCATGACTTCTAAAAATTGTAGATGCAGAATTTCTAAGCAAAATATAAATGCTAATTTTGTCATGCCAAGTATTATTAAGGAGTTTGTAAGAGAGTAGAACTCAAACTATTTAAAAGGATTAAGGGAAATGAGAGTATTTATATAGTGGAAATGAAAATATTTATTGTAACTTTGAAGCCAGAACTTGAAGTAGACTGTGCAATATTTAAGATGACTGGGTCCCTGAGAATGCTTCTACCTCTAAACACACCAAATTAGTCTTTCTGAGTGAGGATTTGCAACAAGACTTTTTATGGCTAATATAAAAGTGCAGAGTGTGGATGGAAGAACTTTTATGGGTATTGTTTGCCATTAGGTTGCATTTATTTATTCTTGCATCCAGTGAGTGGATGAGATAAAAGGGATTTTCTCAAAGATCACACTGTTGCTTGGCATGCAAGATGTCTCCTAGCTGACCTAGGAGGTGAGAGGCGCATATTGAGGTTGTGGAGTTAGAACTATGAATTATTTTGATAAGTGCAGGTCTCTTTTTAGAGAGAGAAAAAACAAACAAACAAACAAACAAAAAACAACAACAAAAAAACCAACCCCACCGCAGTCACATATGTGCACATATAAACCTTACATACTCACACTAATATATACATTTTGAAATAATGTAATGCTTGTTTTCATGGCTGTTACCAAAACTGTGACAAGCATTTCTCTATTTCAGTAGTGCTAGCTGGGTGTTTCCCAATGTGTCTTGAGAACGAATACTTTTTACAGAAATGTATAACACCAAATTCCTTGAAGATTTTCAAACTGATAATTCCATATTGTCTTTATGACACATGTCAAATATTTGCTTCAAAGGAGATTTTTGATTTCAGATTTTTATATCATAAGCCTTCCACAAACTAATTAAAAAAAAAAAAATCCCAAACAAATAGGAGAAACATTTCAAATTTCCACAACCAAATACATTTCAATTAACCTGTACAGGGTTTTTAAAAATTTGTGTCACTTGAAATTTCTGCATTAGTATTATGTTCTGGAATAGGATGACATTTCAGAATTTCAATACTACCAGTTAAAGCAAAAATTATTTTTGATATTGTTCTGTCCCTAAATACAAATAAGGAGTTTTGTCAAATCACCAAGCCAGTTGTCATTTTGTCATTAAAGTTTTAAATTCCAATGACAAAGTGGTTAGGACTTAGACTAATGGCAATATTTTAGTTACATCTTCATGTCCATAGAAACAGAATGAAATAACCAGGTGAGTCACAATATATGGTGAAACATGTTGCAAAGCTCATCCTGTTCCAAGAAGAGGGACCGGTTTTTTCTACTGAAAAAAAAACCAGAAAACCAAGCCCCAGAAATTATATCCAACAGGTAGGGAGAAAATTTATTTCTTTGAAATACAATATATCATAGACACTGTTAATGCAGTGCTTTGGTCGCCTGGTAGAGCTGGAAGTGACAACATAATGAGCACTTGGCTAGTCAGATACTGATATAAAAAACAAGTATTAAACCCTATCATTAGTGCTTCTTAATCTGTCGCACAAGCAGACGCAAACCAGGGAGCTGAATTGCTGTTTAATTTATTTCTGTTCTGTTCTCATTTGGTGTGAACGACTTCATTTCACAAGGAGGTCTTGCGTTTTAGTACTCTATTTTGTCTGAAGTGTTCTCTACAAACTGATTTTAATTTTGGTTCAGTTCTAAAGTGTGTTGCTTCATCATATGAAAACTGTCATATTCTTTCCGTTTTCCCAGTAGTAACTCTGCACTGGGTAGATTCTTTTTGAACTTAAACTCCTGGTGCATTTGAAAGAGATGCTGCTTTAATAGGTTATCGTGTGATCAAAAACATGTAGTGGCAAACTGAGAAAGCTCCTCAGCTGACTTACGATGTTGCTCCTTATGGTAAAATTCTCATTTCTTTTTCTACCGCATCCTCTATTGCCCTGGGTGTTGTTTGCCTGGTTTGGGAGCAATCTGAACAAAGATAGAATTAGTCCAGCAAAGAAATTATGGCAGTATTTGTTTTCAGGAATTACAGTGTCTCCCAGAGTATCAAAGTAGTTTAGAAATAAATAGTGAGGATTTCTGGTTATAGCAATAAGTACTGGAGAGATATTGTTGAAGTGTGCATGGCCTGCTACATTTAGAATGTAGTTTGCTAATAAGCAATTAAATATTCCATAGTCAATAGCAGTGCTTGAGGGTGAGGGAAAAAGACCAACTGAGTAATTTTAATTAATATTAATTTAGCCTGAAAGTAAATTCTGATTTCAAACTTTCTCTTCACTGAAAGCAATATTCTGAAACCAAGTACTGATATTTCCTAAATCACTTTGCTTAAGTAACTCTTCATTGCAGGCAAATAAACCAGTGGTTGATGGTGGATTTAGGCACATGGAGATGTGCCAGAAAAAGTTCTGAAATCCAAACACTGTCATTCTACCAGTGAGGATGTCAAATGCTGTTTCCATCCTAAGAGAAAAGCAGCTGTGTCACTAACAGCCAATTTTAGATTACTGACAGCAGCATTTCCTAACAGCTTTAACTGAACATGTTTAAGAAATTACCTAAATAACTGGGCAACTATTTATTTTCATACAGTGTGATAGATCAAGAGAAATAATGAGAATAAACAAACCATCATCCTTAAAGGTTGGGGGAGGAGCTTTCTGAAGTACAGCAGTCATCCTGATGGCTCAGGCATGGGGCTGTGCTACCTCATCTCATTTATCTTTGGTATAACTCTTGCCTTTTGTACTCAGAAGAAAAAAGTTCCTCACCTGCAGTCTTAACTAGTGTGATTTGAGAGGCTGGACTGACATACAGAAAGTAAAATCAGAAACTCAAACTCTCAGTCAGTGCTCTCAGCCAGCTGTTCTGCTCATTACAGTTAAACAGATGTTTGATCTATTTGTGAATCAATCTCTGAACCCCAGCCATGGCTGGATTTGGCCCTGGGTATTAATTTGCTGTCTAGTTTATTGAGGCAGTAATATCTGCTACTATTTCTATCTTTTAGATGATATAATATGTTGTCTGTCAGAATTTAAAGCTAAAGCATTTAGTCTGTGGCTTGTCATAGCCTAAAAAGTTACACAACAGTCTGGCTTTGAAGAAGAATGGAAACTTTTTAAGTGTAGCTGTATATTTGAGCCTTAGTCTTCTTTATGAGAAGGTTAGTTCATGATTTATCACCTAGAAGGAAATTAAATTGAAAAGAGGCCCTGGCAGGGTTTTTGGATCAGGGCAAATTATGATCAACCAGTGTAATGTTCTTTAGCAGGATAACTGGACTAGTATTGAGGAAAATTATAGGAAAGTTTGTGCTGCCATTCCCTGAGAGACTTGCAAGAAAAGCAGTTATGGTGGTTTGGATTAAATTTGTATAAACTGAGTATCCATCTTTAAATTTAAACATATTTTCAGAAAGTAGAAAACATTTAATGTCAAGTAGGTGAATTAAATGAACGTTTGTGGAGACCTTGATATAAGTGGTAAAACAGGAAGAAATTTGATGACAATCCGAGGAAGGGTCAAAAGGCTTTGTGTCATAGCTGAGATAAATCCAGATGAATTTCAGTGTAGACAAGTACAAAGTGTTTAGAAAGAAGAAAGAGACTGTATAAATAGGTGGGCAGCTCTGCAGACAGCTATTAGGAGATTATTTGTAGATCATAGTGAATAACAAACACGATGGAGATACTCCATCTCAAATATATCAACAGAAACAAGCTGGGAAAGGACCTCAGTGTGCTGAATATTTTTCAGAACAACAGATTTAAATATGAACTGATAAATATGAGGTTAAGATGTGTGACAAAAAAAATTATAATAGCTTCCTGAAAACATTATGTCAGAATTGTTTAGCAGCCAAAGAAGAAACTTATATCTATAGTTACAATGAAGAATGTAAGAAACAGAAAGGGGAACTTTATGCCATTATTTATAGCTATGTTATGACCAAGTTTTGGATGTTAACAGTGCTGACTTCTCTTGATTAAAAAAAATAAAGGAGTTGAAAAAGCTACAGAAAAAGATAGCAAACATGATGAATAGCAGGAGCATCTAAGAAACTGAACAAAGACTGGGGATTTTCAGCTTAGAAAAGAAGGACAAGTGGAAAGTTTGAGAAAGTTTATGAAGAATATGGCTGGATAACAGCTGCTCAGCATCTTCCTTAGAGCAATGGCAAAGCACTGGTCAGGAGCAGGGAGCAGTCCTATAACAGAGCAAGGAAGGCACCTTTCTGTAAAATGTGTAGTTAAGGTAAAGAAATTTTCATCAATTGAATTTAATTGGCTCAATTGAATTAATTGAATTCATTAAATTTCATTGATTTGACATGGCTCAAAAAAGCAATTTGTATTTATGTGTTTATTAATTTATTTGCCATAAGAGAATATTACTACAAATTATTTACAAGCCACAATCATCAGAATTAATTTAATACTTTTTAAAAAATCTATTTAGTCACTTCTATTCCTTCACTATGAAGAAAATTTTAGAATATTAAAACTTGGTTAATAAATAGTGAGAATAAATGGGAACACCATGGCAGTTTAACCTTTCTGTTTATAATCTACAAAAAATAATACAAAACCATAATTCAAGAAGAAGCAATGGAAGCATACCTATTTCCTAATATACCTGTAACCAGGTCTCCTAACAGCGGTGTGGTAATTAGCCAGTGTACACTAAGACAATGCCATTCACACCCCTCATCCCCTCACCCCCCATTTTTTTCAAATGTATGAGTCAGAATGTGGCTGATAACGGGCTGTACAGAAAGTATTTGTGGGAGAATGGGATAAACAAGCTATCATAGTTATTGGGCTGAGTTGCTGACTGATCTTTGATTATTGTGATGGGCTATAGGGATGTCCAAAGGGAAGTTTAAATATGGGATCAATGGGCAAACTAAGCATATTGAGTGACAGCAGTTATCAGTCAACATGTTTTTTGTCTGATGTGACAGCTGTTGTGTGCCACCCACAGGGGTTCTGCACGTGATCTGGAGCACTTATTACTTTTACTAACATCCTGTGATGAGCTGACCAAAGCTGGATACCAGGTGCCCACCAAACACCCACCTCAGAAGAACAGTAGGCACAGAAAATAAGGTGGAAAACCTTATAGGTAAAAAAAAAAAAAAAAGTTTAATGAAGTAAAAACAAAGACTGTGTGGAAGCAAAGGAAAAAAATTGAATTGTGTTCTCTATTTACCACCAGCAGACAATATTCAAGGTTTCAGGAGACAAATATGAAGAGTAAATAAGCCCATTTCTTTGGCCTTTGTCTTAGCTTTTGCTGCAATGCGAATCATATATGGTATGGAATAACCCTTTGGTCAGCTGTCCTCCCTTCCTTGATTTTGCTCATCCCCAGCCTACTGATGCAAGGATGGCATGTTGGGAGTGCCAGCACCTCCCAGCACTCCCAAAACAAAGGTGTGCCATCAACCCCTTCCTAGGTACCCCTGCAAAGCACAGCACTGTGAGGGCTGCTGTGGGGAAAACTAGCTCTGTCTCAGCCAGACCCAATGCTCACACATCCCTGAAGTTCATCTCAGTGTTGTGTAAAAGATAATAGCTGTTTTTCAGCAACTAACCTTCCTTTGGGCATATGAGTCACTGAAGGGAGTAATGCAGATGCTTTAACTTACTTTAATGCAACTGAAATTTTTTCAAGGAAATTCCAAAAGAAGCTAATTTCTAGATATTTCTACTAATTAGATCAGGGTGCTCCAGAAGCTGGCCCAGCATAGTATCTATTTAAATTTTCTAGGCAAGTAATTTGGCCAAAGTTGATGCAAGCTTTCAAAAAGTAGTTGAAATCTGGGTAGTAAGTTTGAATTCGTTCCTTTATCTCCTCATACAAAAACTCAGCTAAGATTTTTTTTACATGTTCCAATACTGAGTTTTATAGCTGTAGCTTCCTTCATGTGGAAAAGATCTTTGTATGATATGATCCTTTTTTTTTTTTTTTTTTTTTAATCTTGTTTCTACTGTTAATACTCCCAGTCTCTTTTATAATTCATCTGGCAAATATCCATCATAACACTGATCTCAAATCAGGCATTTATAACTTACATTCACTGCTAAGAATCAAACCTGTTAGGAAGCTGTCCACTGAACTTTATATGCATCCTGATAAATTACAAGATGAACGGTTTATGTAAACAAGTAGTACAATTGTATATTTTCCTTAACCTGTCAGTACGTTTCAATAAAAGCAACATCAAAAGCTATTAGAACAGCTTATTGGATATATAAGCCAACAAATGCTTTCTAAGAAGTAAATGAGAACCAGCAACGAATGCTGGCAAATAGATGAGGGATTGGTTTTTGTTTGGTTTTTTTTAGTAACAGAAATGCACATTTAAATAGCTTTAGGACTGTGACAAATCACCAAAACCAGGAAAATTTAAAGCAGGTTCTTGCATTCTGGAGCAAGTTCATGACTTGATAATGTTGCATATCAGCCGTTAACATTAGAGGCATTGCACAGATGCAAAACAGAAGTTTGGACTCTACACATATTTGCTTTTCACATATCCTCCCTTGAGTTTGCAAATACCTGATTCCAAGCCAAATGTGCTTGGTGTCTTAGATAGAAATATAAGACAATATGAAGACTTCATTTATTTACTGTTTTAGGAGAAAGATTAGTTTGGATCAGGTGCCTAGGTAGGAGGGATTAATCTTTCACTAATGGCTGCTAAGGACTGGTAGTACTGCTAAATTCTTGCTATTTATTACTATATTTTTAAGGAAAGATATTGATGCACCTCATGCTATTTCAGCCCTACCTGCTCATTCTGCCATGGCTTTGTCAGTTATGAAGAGCTAGATAAAGTTCACTCATTCAGGTTTTGTGTCACTTATTTCTTCCTGGAGTTCTTTGCAACCTGCTTTATATTGTTTTGACAATCTAAAGTATTCCTAAAATAGAAATTAATTTTCTTTTTCTTTGCTGCTCCTTACAGCTAAGATTTTGCTAAATTGCCTTCCAAAAAGAAAAAAAAGGTGAAAAAAAACCCCAAAAAAACCCCAAACCACACACACATACACACAAAAACACCCAACCCCCCCAAAAAAAACCAACAAAAGAAAGAAAGAAACAAACAAACAAACAAAAAGAAACAAAACAAAACACCACACCCCAAATTATACAATTGCTTGTATTTGCAATCACTTCTGATCAGTCTGCTCTCTTCTACTGGTAGATTTTTTTTCTCTCTCTTTCATCAGTAAACTATTGCAGGTGGCTGTTCAGTGATATAATAATTCAAAGAAAGGGAGTTCTTTATGTTTTACTAGTTTATTAAACAACTCCAAATTTTCTCCAGGTTCTTTCTAAACAACAAATATGGTCCTCTATTACAGCAACATCTCACACGCCTCTTTCATTTGCATCTGCTCTAGGGCTATTGTGATTAATCCCTATAACAATCTCAAGATAGAGTATGGCATAATGACTTCAGTGTCTCCTCAAACATTTCAATAAATGCTTTTTCTTGTCACTTAAACATCACTCAGATGACACCACCATTCTGATACTTGTTAACAGAGTTTCCTAAAATGTTGCTGTTATTAGAGAGGATCATTAACACATATTTTTGGGCTGGGAAAGTAATCATATGAGTTTATTTTCTGCTTAAGATATATTGAAGAAATAGATAATTCTGAATTATGCTCAGTTTAATCAGAAAATTTTGGGAACCCAGTGATTTTCTGTTGAATTTCAAGGTGTACATAAAAGTGCTTTATAAAAGGCTGTATTTTCCTGAAAAGAACAAAAGAAGTGAAAACAAATTTCAACTTTAATAAATTAGATTTTTTTCCTTCTGATACTGATTAACTATTTGCCCAGTGGCATTATTTGAGTATAAGAACCTGTGTGTGGCAGGAATGTTCTTGGTTCGCAAGAGCCCAGTTCACTTTGAAGGTTCCTAGGTATTACAGTGACTCAATATAAGCAGTGATAAGAAATACCGTTGTTGAACTTTGAGATAAGCTATTGTTTTACTGATGAGAAAGTAAATGCATGGGGTAGACATTCTTTGTACTGATTATTGCTGAAATGTGTGATATGGCAGCTCTCTGAAATAAAACATCTACTGAAGAAATGTTACTTATCAAAGGGGAGCTAGATCTGCACTGCTGAAATGAGCATTTTCAAATGAGCATATTCCATACAACCTTCACAAAATAAAATTATTAGGAATGTGAATTCTTTATCATAAAATAGAATCTCCCAAGGGAAATATAAACCACAAGACAATACCAAGACTGTCACTAAAGGTGCTTTCCTCAAGATGACAGTGTAATGGGACATAACGTGCTGATTTGTCACAGCAGAAAATGCTGTCTCTATGAGAGAAAGCAAACTTTATGACAATTGATCTGAGATAGGTCCATGGTAATTCTCTAGTACTGTCCTAGTCTCTCCCATGATGCTGTGGCATTTTAGAGCTTGAACAAAGCCAGACATTCCTAGGCCAATTCTCATCTCTTCCCTCACTTGGCAAAGAAGGAAAAATCCAATGCCCCAATCCCTCATTTGCAAGGAATGACAGAAACAGGTGTGCTGAGAATTTAAAAATTAGTGATAAATTGGCCAACAAGATGATTGTTTGGAAAATGGGAAAGATAATCCTCCAACCACTGCATAATGAGTTGTGTGAAAAAAGGTGCTTATAGTAAGAAGTGTACTTGTTTGATTTCCTGTGTAGCAAGGTTAAGAATGTAGAATACATTCTCTGTAATCCAGTATTCTACAATGAAGAAAAAAGCTTAAAAGTATTGGTTAAAAATGAAAATAAGTATTGACAACCATAATGCCAAATTAAATTTCTATCCTTTTTGTGTGGTTCTTAAGTAATTTCTTTCACAAAAAATAATGTGTTTTTAAGACTAAAAGCTTGAAGAAAAGGAAATGAGCAAGCAAAAGAAATTAAATTAATACAGCTACATCCTAACAATAATCAGCTGGATTGTAATTCAACTCCCAACCCATTCATCTAAAAGCAAAGCATCTTTGTTAATAATCACCCAAATTCCTTTTGTGAGTATTGAATAGAGAAAGGCACGTCTAAAGTTTTGTCCAAAAGTGACCTTTGAGGTAAATGAAATTAATCACATTTTCAAGATGCCTTTCTTTGTTCATTACTATACACAGACTAATGAAAATATTTCAAATTAAACTAATTTTTAAATGACTGAAAGTGAGGCAAATTCTTTTCATGTTGAAACAAAAGATTTTTTTCATCCTCTATAATTTGCAATAAGAACGAGTAAAGTTATCTAGTACAGTTTTTATTGACTTACCAGAAACAATGTAGAACACCCAATGAGAAGTCATTTTTTTAAACTCTATAGAAGAATATCTCATAATTTCCATTTTATGAAATGGAGGCTTGCTGCCTTTGCTCTGTGTGTCTATAGTGACTGCTTCAAAAAGGGTCCATTTTGAGATTGAAATGATGCTGTGAGACTGTTCAAGGTCCTGAGAATGAAAAATGATTATCCATAGTTAAGAGCTGCTGGTTTAAATGCACATGTAAAATATGGATTGCTGCTAATACCTGTGTAAGTTTTTGAAGAACTGAACAGCTTTTTATCTGACTTTACCAGTGAAGGAAAATTGATTCAAGTAACTACTTGATTATTAGTGTTATGTTCACTTGAACTTTTTCATTCAGTCTTTTAAATTCAACATAATTTAGAGATAGCATAAAATACAGTACTAAATAATTCCTAACTTTTAAATATTCCGTATTTTAATTCAGACTCCACTTACTTGATAAATAGTTTTTGGGATTTAAAGAATGAAATAAAGGTAAGATTATATGTATTCCAAAACAAGCAAAGTACATCCCGGAGGCATTTTGATTTGTAGGGCAAAAGGAAAGTGACTATAATGACAAATGTCAGCAATTCAAGTTTGACATGAGTGACAGGAGAATTGGGCTAACCTTATGAAGTTCAGTAAGGTGCAATGCACGGTGCAGGGTCACAATAACCCTGGCAGGGAGTAAATAGCTAACTGGCAATTCTACTGAAAAGCACCTGGAGATTTTGATGGACATCTGGTTGAATATGAGCTAAGAGCACTCTTTCACCGTGAGCAAAACAAGCTGCATACTGAGGAGATCTGTGGCCAGCAGATCTCTGAAAGCAGTCATTTTCATCATAAATTGTGAGTTACTGAAATATTTCCTGTAGTTCTGGGACTCCAGTTAAGAGAGATTTGGAGAGGCCATTAGAGACCCAGTAATGAAGTTTGCAAGAAGGACTGAAAAGATGTTCAAGTTTACTCAAGCAGAAAAGAGGAACTAAGGAGGGATCCAAGAGTCTGAAGCTAGTAGTAACAGGCTAATAACAGCTAGTTATTAGAATAGTTGCAAACAGTGACATAACAATCTGTTCCTCATAGTGAACAGTGTTCTAAGCAGGGCAATGGTCACAAACTCACTTTGGGGCTTTGTATCTGGTTTGGAAGTACACTGGTTTTTGGTTTTTTTCCAGCTCTGAGGGTAGTGCAACGGTGCAGGCATCTGATACCTGGAGATGCTGTCAGATCTTCAGCTGGAAATTTCCAAAGAGATGAAGTCACATCTGTAATTTTCAGTACTGATGAATCCTGCTTTCCAGAAAGACACTGGGAGAGATGAGTTTCTGATACCCCTCCACCTAGTGTGTCACTCTGTGGTTCATTGCTGCAATATTAAGTACTGTACAGCAGAAGTCTTTTTTCTTCACAACGGGAATTGATTGATGAGGGGCTAATATTGCTTTCTTTTTATAAATGGATACTGAATAGAGAAAAAGTAAGATCAACATTTCACTTTTTATTTTGTGTAAATGGTTGAATGTCTTAAAGACTTATAGTAAACTTCTTGTTCACAAAAAGCTTTCTTACCTTCATCTGTGTTTATAGATTCAGCACATTAGCAAAGCTAAATCAGATAGCCAGAATATGAAGAAAATATAACTGCTATGACTTTTTCTTCTCCTGCCTTCTATTTCCTTAATAATAAGTTCAATCTTCAATTTCTGTAATTTCCAATTTTGTTTAATACGTGGCTATGAGATGTTCCTCTTTTCTTTTCTTATCTGTCCATACTTACTTTCTCCCCTCTGCAGCTCCATCTTAGTGGACGATGTGGACTTCAGTGGGTAAAAGGTGTATGAGGTCTTTTCCTTAAAAATTGTAGCACAATATACAAGGAGGACAACGGTATTTTTCATAGTCATAGACATTTTTGTTTAGCCTGATTTTTCTTCAAGAACAGGTATTGAAAATATTGGTAACTGTGTACATACACATTTTAATTTTCATTGTGCTCTTTAACACAAGTCCTCTTTGCATCTTAGCTGCTTGAAATGAAGACAGGTGAATGCTTTTTAAGTAATATAAACTAGCAGAAAATTTTAACAACTATTAACTGGATTAATAAGATTAATTGTATAAACAGTCACAAATAGGTTAAAAGAAAAGGACTAGTAGAAAACAAGAGTTCTTTGTATTTCCCCCAGTAACTGATAAGATATCTCAAAGGACAAGGAAGAGTTTGTCTAATACAATTCTCTTGAAGATTTTTGAATCCAGGCTTGTTGAGACAGTTCCAAGACTTGTCTCTATTGTAGACATGGAAAAAATGATTCTCCATTTTGCCCACTAAATTTCCCAACACAGTCACCAGAAGAGTACAAAATTACCACTTTCTCCATTCTGTCATATGATAGGCAGTTTTATAACAAATACAGCAATTGCATAAAACTGAGTGGTCAATGTAATATGTGAGTGTTATACAGTTGCTCATAAGTGAAAAACGGTCTACTACACAGCTGGCTACATAATCCTAAGGCTCTAAAACAAAGCCATGAAAAACATTTTGAATTAAAAAGCCAGAAATTACACATTCAACGTCAAGTAGCTACACTGTTCTGTCCCCTTCACAGAAGCCAGTTGCTAACATTCTGAGATACTGTATCAAAGTTGACTCTTAAGTGTTTATTGAATGGGAATCCTGGAAAACAAAGCAATTTTTTCTTGTCCTGGTTTGATTTTTTTTTTTTAATTAAATGTTTTGCATTGTGGGTCTTCATGAACATGTAATTAAATTATTAAATGTAATTATCCATGAGTGGAGGTAATTATGTTAAAAAAAAAAAAAAAAAGTGTATTATTTGATTTATGTACAAAGATTTTTCTGACAGGGATTTTTGTTAAAACAGAAGGCATAATATCAGTCATAGTTACCAGACCCCAGCAGATGAATCACATAGAAAAGCAGAGGTAAAATTTGAATTTGAAAAGCCAGGGCACTCTTTCTAGTCTCCCAAGAGTTGCTCTTGAAAACAGTTGCACAAAATTATAAATTATCTTTTAAATAGGATGATCCTATTTAAAAGATAATTTTAAAAGGTTATTACATGATTAGTTTATCTTATTTAAATACTAGACACATTATGTACTTCAAAAGTTATTGTTGCCCTCAAAATAAGATGAACCTCCCTGTGAAGAATATGTTGCTTTTTTGCAGGATGCTGTAAGAGAAACCAGTAAGTTTTGCAGCATCAATACTTAACTGGCAGTGTTTCATTTTGTCTTTCACTTTGAAATTAGCTGAAAAGCATTACTATTGTAAAATAATGAATATACCAACATTGCTGTGCAATGATTTTGGGGCAAGATGGAACTTTAGTGAGGAAAACTCAGCAGAGTTCATGAGATTGACTTCATTCAGTAATGTCTTTAGTTGTCAAGTGACTAGACGATGATAATATGAGGTGAGCCAGGCAACCTACACCTATTCTGGTGGTGGCATTGTCTATCTGATATCAGATGGGCTGGATAATCTTTGACACTGCCAAAATACTAACATTAATGAAAAAATTGTTAGGTTTGGGATTTTTATCCGAAAAAGACAGTGAATGCACCATGTGAACAGACACAGCTTGTCTCAGTCTTGGAAAGGCAGATCTACAGAGAGCAAAAAAACTCGTATGAAAACCACAAATTTTGAACTTATATCCAATTTAATACATATATTTCAACTGATTCTTAAAGTTTACAGTTGAAAATGTTTTAAATATCTGGACTTCAATGAGGAGATATATTGATATTGTATCTAAAATTAGATCTAAAAATCTAATATTGTATCTAAAAATAAGAAAATTAGGAGAAACATTAACAATCAGCAAAGTCTGTATTGCAAAGAAGATAAAATTATAAAGTGATACTAAATTGAGTATATTGAGTTAATGTTTGATCAGAAATGGTAAAATTTCTTGAAGATTTCTTACCAGCAGAATAGGCATGATACAATGTACTCTACAGCTGCATTTCCTGGTTTCAGCCATGGCTGACTGCTGACTCAGCTTCATCTGTTGCAGTCAACTGTCAATTTACAGAAATATTATTGAACCAATTTCCAAAATGTCTTTATTCATTCAGGTAAACATTGTCTGTTCTCCAGAACTGTGAAGCTGATAAAAATGTTTTCGTATACTGGCAACCAATTTTACAAAGCAGCATAGTACTCAACATTTCTTTCAAATGTAACCTTGCAATACAATATATAATCACAACTTCTATAATTTGAGAATATTGAGCAACAGAAGTGCTGACTTATATCTTGCAAATGGGGGGGGGGGGGGGGAAGGAAAAAAAAAAAAAAAGAAAAAAAGAGAGAGAGAGAGAGAGAGAGAAAATCTTGTTATGAAACCAAGTTGATAACCAGTGCCAGGAATCTTCAGATCTCTATTTTCCTTTTATTTGTGCTCTTAAAAGTACTCACAATTTTATTCCAAATTTTCCATTTCCATTCTGTACTAATTAATGCAACTGTAAAAGCCTAGCACAAATTCCCAAGGTATGCAGGCAATATCACACAAAATATTTCAAGTCGGAAGGAAAAGCTTAGGCTATTGTACGGGCTTACACCAAGACTTTGTAATAAGGAGAAAAGAATTTTTGGCTGAAAATGGTTAAAATACGTAATTCTTCTCTCACCAAAACATGTAAATGATTATGAAGCAGTTTCTTTAATGATTTGGAAAGAAAAAAGAGGCAAAAATGTCTTAGACTAGAAATTACCTCCTCCCTTCCCCAGAAACTTCTTTGAATTTGAAACCAAAGGTTTTTTCAGTCGTATTTCATCTGTCATCTCTGTGCTTCTTGTAAAATATTTTATTCCTTCCTTGTCTGCTAACCCCAATCTGAACTCAGTTCTGGTAGATTTCCACCTATCCTTATTTTCTCAGAGTACCACATCATTCTGTGTGGAACCCTTTTCTTCTCATTTTCTGTGGCTTTAATTAAATCTTCTGCATATTCAAACTTTCAGCTAGACTCCTTTCACCTGACTCCTGGACTGGCACCTTGTTCTTCCCCGGGGCCTCGGTTTCTCATGAAACAAATCACTATTCTGCTTCTGAGCAAAGGACTTTGTCTGCTTCTACTACACACACACATGCGTTCTCTATAAATTTATGTGTGAAACTAAGAAGCAAATATATCTACTAAAACCTCACGTTTTCTGTACAAATAATTAATAGACAGCATAGTGCAAGAAAAACTAATCTGAGTCTATAACCTGAAATATAATGTGAAAAAAGCACTTGTTAAATAACTTTTTTACAAAAGTTATCCAGAGGTACCATCACTGCATTTTTCTGTTTGGGGAATGTCTGCTGCTAATTTTTTTTCCCGTGTGTTCTCATTGATAGGTTTTTTCATATTTTCTTTTGGAAAAAAAAATTAAAAAGTCTGTTTGGATCTTTGTTCTACTTCTGTTCCAACTTCTTATTCTAATTCTTTGGGGTAGAAAACTTGATATAAATCTATTACTCACGTGTTCACGTGAAAGGAAATAATCATGGATTAATACCTGTATCTAAATTCTCTACAGGCAGTCTGTGTCTTGCAATCTCATATAATGGTGAATGGTGATAATTTTTTTCTTATTTTCATTATCAAAAGAACTATTTTAAAAATTTGTGGGATGGAAGGAAATCAGCATTTTCTTTCAATTCTGTCAGGGTCTGAGAGGAAAAGGAGTTTTCACTGTCTCCATTTTAGAATCTGTGTTTAAAATTGTTGTTGTTTGTTTGTTTGTTTGTTTGTTTAGAGTTAATATTTGGTTTCCATTCATTTTTTTGTAACAGGCAGGATGGAGGGTAGTCAACAGGTTTGGTGTTTAGATTGTTTTTTTTCATGGTAAGTGAAATTCTTAGGATTTGATTGGGATTTTTTTTTTTTTTTAAGTATATATAAAGACTTAGCCCTGGCTGTTGAAAGAATGTGACAAGTGGCAGTGTGCCCCTTCCCTGAGGGCACTGAGTGCCCAGTGAATGGGCAAAAAGTGGCAAAGAGTGCCTGAGCAAGGCACCAGCAAACTCTGAGCCATACCGTAAGTTGAAAATGTATGGTTTTTTGCTTTTCATACATCCAGGATTTGATCCTTTTTTAAAGAGCACAAACTGTTGCTCATGGACCTATCCCCAAGCTGCTGAATTAAATTCTAATTTATGATTCATGCTGGGCATGCATTTTAGTATGGGAATTGTGGGTGGTGGTCCCAATATTTCTCACAATTTCAAATATTGAAATATTCATATATATTGAATATATAATCAAGTAAGCAAAGTACAGATGGTTACTGGTTTTTTCTTTTTTAAGAAAAAATATATTTCAACCTCAGCTACTAAGACAAGAGGCCTAAGTCTGTTTTGCTGCTGAAATTATCTTTAAATTGGTTTACTGGTCGCTGCTCCTGCCTTACAGTCACATAGTGTTGAGACTGAATAATATGTTAAGCACTTTGAATTTTACACAGCTCACATTTTTACTTACTAGGAATTATGCTTCCCTTAAAAACGTTGTCTAGCCCCTATTTTCTGAGGGTTTTAAGCACTCAAGAATCCAGGGAAGGAACTTGCTCCAGTTTAGGACAACCCTCTGAAGATGCGATCTGTGCAAGTGTGAGAGCTGCCAGAGCTGCTGCAGCCAAGAGACATCTGGTCAGAATGGTTATTGTAGCTTAAAGATCAGCTAAGCTCACCACACAGACACATCTGGTGGCAGCCAGCTGAACAAACCCCTCCAAAGGAGGAAAAATTACCTGGTTACAGATGTGTGATTATTTTACAAGTAATTGTTCTGAGAGTAATTTTTTTATTTTATTGAACACCAGAGGGCATGAAAGCTTGTTTCTACAGAGGGAGAAATGCCTTGCAAGCATGTTAAAGCACTTCTGAAATCCCATCGCTTTCACAAAGTCAAAACCTATCACACGTGGGATGGCTTTACAGCATCACCAAACCTCTCAGGCTGGAACGCACCTCTGGAAATCCTTTAGTCCAGTCCTTCTGCTCAAGCAGGGTCACCTGGAGCAGGTGGTCCTGTACCATGTCATTTGTTACCTTTATGGCCCTGTATCTAGTTTTGATGTGCTCTCAATGTGAAGTGACCAAAACTATTACGCTATAGTTTTGAATAATTTATTTCTGCCAAGAATGTTTTAGTAAATTCTTACTAATGGATTTTTTTTTTTTTCCCCAGACAACTGCAGCAACAAATGTTCTAATACTACTTTCACATCTGTTCAGTTTTTAGAGTAACTTGCAATGCCTTTTTTGTCCTTTTCCTAAGTTAATTCTCATAATTTATGCTAGGAACTTTATGGTAGCACTTTCAATATAAAATCTAAATAAGCTATTCCCATCATCTAATATAGTAATTCTTGTGTTAGGACTGTGCAATTGAATGTCAGTACAGCTAAAGGAATTAATTATAAATATGATTATCTTAATCTTCATATACTCAGGCACAAATTAAATGGGAATAAATAGAATTAAAAAATATTAAAAACTAAATATAAGACTTCTTTCCTACTTATGGTATAAATCCTTGTTTCAAAATCAAGCTTATTACATTTACATTACTATAAATTATGAATTATTATTATACATTAGCATCATGTGTTAAACAAGATTCTGCTCCTAGTTCAGGTACTGATATCCTTTTAGGTTAAAACATCTAAGTTCCTTCAACTTCCTTTTTTATTGCATGAAAAAAAAAAACTTATTTGCAGATGGATAATTTTCATTTTAATAAACTGCTGAAACACACAAAATAGATACCTAAAAGGTTCTGTTGAACACTTTACTTAACAGTTCTCTTTAAATATAAACTATGTAGAATGTTGGTTAAGTCAATTTGTTCCTTAAATCCTTTAATAATTCCAGGGAAGTTAAACTTTCAAATCAAAAATTAGGTATGTAGATGAGAGTTATCTCCACTTTTCCCTTGCAGGAACCACTTTTTCTATTTTCCTGGTGGGTTTTTTTTGTGGAGTTGTGTTTTTTGGTTTTTTCGTTTGTTTTGTTTTGTTTTGGTTGGTTGGTTTGGTTTGGTTTGGTTTGGTTTGGTTTGGTTTGGTTTTTGTTTTTGTTTTTTGTTTTTGGTTTGGTTGGGTTGGGTTGGGTTTTTTGTTTTGTTTTGTTTTGTTTTTCTGCCATGTTGACTGCCAATTCACTCTGCTCATTTTTACAGGACATATTTTCTTGGAGACTAAAAGTAAACCACTGTCTGCTAGTTCTTTAGAAAGCATGTCCTAGTCAGCCCTAATGCCTTCCCTCTAATTGTTTCTTTCTTCTGAATAAGACTTTGATGCATAAGACAACGTCCCTCTTTAAGAACTGACTGATAAATGTTGTTCATCATCTTTAAAAGACAAGTGGATGTACCTATCTAAGCAGCAGGAGAATTGAGCCATGCTTTTTCACTGTCACACAAACAAACAGGGCTGAGTTGCACAGACTTTAAGACTCAGATTTCCCAAGTCTTGCTGGTAGCTAATTCTATCTTTTGCTGCTCAGGCATTGAAGCAGGATCTTTATTTCCTCCTTTACAAAAGATCACTTAATATTATAAATGATACAAACAGGATTTCTTATATGTGTTAAAAACTAATTCAGTAAATTGAAAAGTAGACTATAAACTAAGCTCATTTCTTTTGTATTTCAGCACCGTCCTGAGTTGTCCCATTTTTTGCCCTTGTCCTAAGGCACTTCTCAAATTAGCTCTGATCTAAGTGACTCTGATGCCACTTCTGTTGCAGTCACCTAGAAGTAGAATGTGTTCCTGCCAAATAGTTCTTGAAATCCTACTAAAAGCATAGGATTTTAAGTGTTCAGAGCAAGAAATTATTATAATTTTCTGCCAGATCTTTGAGGAATCAAAGAAAAAACTCAAATACTTCCCAGGTAATTTGCTGAATATACATGTTGTTTATCTGTGAAATCCCCTTTCAATAAGCCAGCTCCCAACATGAGTCAAAGGTGCCTGGTAATCATTTGCACAAGCTCTTCAATTTCATTTGTACTAAAATTAGGTTCCTCAGTAGTTCTAGAGACGCCATTTGTCCTTGAAGTTTATCAGCATCCTTTGAAAGAACAGATAAATAGAAAAGCTTTGATTTCAGCAGTGATTTAAAAGGCAATGGCTACACCACACATTTCTTATGTAAAATATTTATTTTGGTAAATATAGATTTAATATTTTTAATGGAAATTTACCAGGAATAACAGCATTTCTATAGGACAGTTAATCTGGCTACGTCTTAAAAAAATACTTTCAATTATGTTTTTCACAGAACTCTGTAGTTTATAACTCTATAAGCTGAAGATCAATTCACAGTGCTTGTATAATGTCCATAGATAACCATAATAGTGTGCACCAAGGATAACACACACAGGCTGAGGGAGTTTTCAGAGAAACTCAGACAGAAACCTTGTGCAGTAAAAGTTGTTTGTGCAAATTTCATAAAAGCTCTGCTAGACATATTTCAATAGTCTTAACATTACTGCATGGCTTAGCACCTTCATTATTAAAATAACTTTTTTCTGAGCTCAGCTCAGTCCTGGTTTTCATTCTGATATTCCCTTCCTGATGATATCTGTCACCTCTCTGTCTAGTCGGTAGTGTCTGTATGCATGACTAATGGAGGAGCTATCTGTTTAGGCCGGTACATTTTTGACATCTCTCATCTTGCTCTCTAGTATTAGTACTTTAATCTGTAGGAAAGAATTTCACACTGTTTTAATCCTTCATTCACTTATCTATTCATGTGATTTGCTTCTAGCACAGGCACAGTCATTTTACTTTCTGAGTGAGAACTTCAGCTGGTGACAATGACAAAAGCATCAAACTTCCTCTCACTATAAATTAGTCATCTCTAATTCCATAATTTCCACTCAATAAACATATGAGAGAACACAAGTAGTTAATGACTGATGAGGCAAAACCCTTTATAATGTGTATCTCAAATCCAGTCACGTATGTAAAATTACCGCTAGCAAAAAATACATTACTATAAAAGTTACTGAAAAAGCAAAACTCAGATGTAGATATTTTATGTTTTCAGAATTATTATATATTTCCTAATTACAAAATGAATGTGTGTGTGTGTTGTGTGTATGCATACAAGTGTATGTATGTGCAAGCGTGCTTGTGTATCCATATTTGTATGTCCTCCTTCTAGATGATTTTTAACACTTTAGTGCAATCGTTTTATAGGAATCTGGGAGATAATTAAAATGATTAAAAGTTCACAATTGTAGTAGGTTATATATGTAAGAAATTCTTTTAGCAGAATGGCTATAGGCTATGCTCATTCTTTATAAACCACAAAAAATTACTAGCACAGCATTCTTATGGATGCTCTAATCACAAGAATGGTGTCACTATTACAACCACTTCAGAAACCATTGCTCAGTAAAAAAGCCTCACAGAAATATTATGTGTGGCAGTTTCCTTCCTGCTCTATGGCGTCAACCGGCTAGCACTGCACCCCGGAGCTGCCACAGGAGTGGGGAATGGCACTCCCTTGGCAAAGCCTCAAAGGCTCAGGATAGGCTGAACCTGATGGAGTGGAGGCACACTCCTGTGGTCCTTGGAAGCCACGCGGACCAGGGTAAAGGATTGCAAGGAGTCCTTTCCTTGGGGTCAAGTTCACGGGTTTATTTGTGAGGCCAAGGAAAGTCAGAGAATGCCGGAAGGCACTGGGTTTTATTCGGAGTGGGCGGTAGGGGTGGATACAATCAACTATCCAATAGGAAACAAATGGGGAGGAGTTGAGGGGAGAAGAGTGCAACTACGGAAATTAATAGGGTTATTGTATGGGAGGGATTGTGTTGCAAAATTCAGTGGGGCTTTGAAGGATACATAATAGACATCAAACTTTCTAGAACAAAGGGATAGGGTTTACATGAAGGGTAGGCAGGGTTTTAGGAAATAGACAAGGAATGTACTGGCAGTAAAGGTGGGGAGTGACCATGTAGGGAAATAAAGGGAGTATACAATGTCAGGGGTAAACCAGCAACAGATATAGCATAGGGGAAACAGGGATGAACCATCTGAACAAACCACAACAATTATGGGCCTCTTCCCTCACCCCCCGCCCCAGACACAAGGACTTCAGGATTAATCACTAAAGCCAAGAAGGGGTGACAAGTAATAATAATCAGAAAGCATTTGCAGTGCAAAGAGATACTAGTCCTGGATAGACTATTAAAAGTAACAAAATACAGAGAGAATGTGCCTTTTCTTATACTTTGTCCCAAATTAAATAACTTGTGATTTATTTTGCTTCACACAGTTTAATAGGGCCAAGCTGGTATCAAAAATGATATATATTCAGACTCCTTGAAGTGTTAAAATAGATCAGTGATGGAAAAAAATGAAATACTGAAGAAAATTTGCTTGCTTTTTGAAGGAGTTGAAAGTTCAGGTTTTCAGTCTATAGCTCAGTCAGATTTGGGTGGGTTTTTTTGTTTAGTGTGACCCTTTCTTTTCAGGTGAAAAAAGAATACTTTGAATTTCAGGATACTTATTATGGGGGAAAATATCTCTGTTATGAATTATAATATTCTGAACAGGAGTAATGTAAAAAATAGAAGTTAGGAGAATTTTTGTTTTTTTAAATAAGCTTGAAGTTATCTAAAAACTAGATGAAATGTAGAAAATAATTTTATTTAATTCTAGGCCTTACATATCTTTTAGCTTTCCAGCATAAACTTTTATTGAGGTGTCTCAACATGAAAATAAACACTATCATTCTGCTGAGCAAAATTAGAATGTACATTTATCCTATATTCAATTTTTTCCCTCCTAATTATTGTTTTGAAGGCTGTGTTTCATTTGTCTTGGTAGCAAGACTGAAAGGATAAAAGGTGGGAAAAATATCTAGTCCATAACAAAATTTACATGAATTTTTATTTAATTTTAATTGTTCAAGATGTATCTTTGAAATAGTGGGTAAATGTTTGCTTCTGGCTTTACAAAATTCAGTGGCATTTTGTTTGGAGGTGTCTAACTGAACCATAAGACAGTGTTTAAAACAGGAGGAATAACTCTGAGAGAAGCATCTGTAAAATGCTGTATGCTAATGTAAACCATCCTGCCTTTTGTAATGACCTCAGTTTGAACTCTTTCCGAGTTTCCAGTTGCTGATAAATAAGAATTTTTTAAACAACACGACAGAGTTTATATCATAGAACCATAGAAACATAGAATGATTTGAGTTGGAAGGGACCTTGAATATCATCTAGTTCAGACCTCCCTGCCATGGCCATGGATAGCTTCCACTAGACCAGGTTAGTCAGAGCTCCATCCAGTCTGGCTTTGAACACTTCCAGGGATGCGGCATTCACAACTTCCCTGGGCAACCTGTTCTACTGCTGCACCACCCTCACAGCAAAGAACTTCCTCTTAACACCTAAACCTACTCTCTTTCAGTTTGAAACCCTTCCCCCTTGTCCTGTCACTACATGCTCTTGTGCATGGTGTCTCCCTAGTAAATCCTTTCAGTTAATTTAAGGTCACCCCAAAACCTTCTCTTTTCCAAGTTGAATAAGCACAATTATCTCAGTCCTTCCTCACAGTAAATGTGTTCCATCCCTCTTATTATCCTTGTGTCCTTCTCCGGACCTGCTCTAACAGGTCCATATCCTTCCTGTGGTGGCTGACAGGTTGATACTTCCAGAGTCCTCCTTTCTACCCTTTTAAAATATGAGTAAAGTATTTCCTCTTTTCCAGTCTCCTGGGGCTTCACTTGACTACCATAACTTTTCAAACATCATGCAGGGTGTCTTGGTCCCTACATCAGCCATTTCCCTCAGGACTATGGGATGCATCTCACTGGGTCCCATTGACTTATGTGCATTCAGGTGGTCACAAATCTGATCTTTACTTAGAGTGGGAGGGACTTTGCTTCCCCAGTCCCCATCCTACTGTCCATCCACTTGAGGAGTGTGGGAAGAGAGGCTATCACTGAAGCCCAAAGCAAAAATATCGCTGAGTACCTCGGCCTTTTCCTCATCCTTGTTACAGTTTTACAGCCTGTTCAACAGGGGCCACTACTCCTTCTTTGAACTTCCTTTTCTGGTTAATATTCCCATAGAAGGCCTTCTTGGGATTCTTTGTGTTCCCTGCCAAGTTCTGCTCCAGCTTTGCCTTGGTCTTCTGACTGCATCCTAAATAATCATCCTTCTCTCTATTCTTCCTGTGCGTCATCCTGGCTTCAACTGTCCATGCAGTTCCCTCTTTTGCTATAGTTTGACCAGAAGATCCCAACTCAGCCACGTCATTGCTATTATCACAATAGGAACTGTAACATCCTTTTTCTCAAAGTACAACAGTGCATGCAATAGAACCATGTAGAGGATACAGGCTTTGGGAAGGCTGCCCAGAAAAGGAGCATGACTGTGCAGGAGCCACAAGGGGAGGATGCAGGAAAGCCCTCAGCTTAAGAGTATCCTCATAGTTTTTTTATTCTGCTTCCTACATCTACCAATACTTCAACTGCTAAAGTAGGAAAGTATAACATGTCTGTGAGGGTATTTATATTTCTGACCAGACCTAGTTACTTACAGGGCACTTTACACTTACCTGACTTCAACTGACCAAAATAAAGTCTAATGGGTTTATGGGCTCATTATTGCTTTAAGTTTCAAATTTTTAATTATGCTGAGTATTATTTTGCTATTTATTTATATGAAACTTTTCTGTATAAAGTAGTATCTGACATGTGTGGGAGAATAGTGAAAATGTTTCTAAATTCACCTTTTGTGGATCCCATAAACCTGAAGCTATCATAGCACACTACAGGGGTATCGTTGGCCTGCTAGGAGTGTGGGACTGATATTGCACTATCTGTCAAAAAATGTAGAGCAAAAGTTGCAATAGCTAAACTGCATAGAATGTCAAAGATACGGCACCACAATATCTATTAGTGTTCATTTCTGTAAGAAGTCTGGATTATCACTGAATGAAATGATTGATTAATGCCTCTTTTATATAAAACTATGAATTTGTTTACTCATAATATTGAGTTACTTTTTCAAAGACAAGCAGTTCTAAAAAAGCTGCAACTTCATGTCAAAGTGTTTTATGTTATTTGAATGTTTCTAGAAATGTTTTGTTTTGGTCTGAAAGGAAAGGGAGATGGCTGGAAGGCTTTAGCTACTTCTCTGTAAAAGTCAAAATGTACTACAGACTTATTTGCTCCTTCATTTCTTTGAATTTCTGTAAGTTCTCTGGCATGTTTTGGTACAGTGATTTACTGCATGCCACTACACAGTGACAATAAGTGGTTTTGATATCAAGGTATAAATTTAGTCTTTAGTAATCTTCTAAGAAGCTTATTTCTGTGACCTTATTGTGGTTGCCTTCATTAGAAGATTTAATGCTACAGTGAAGGAAGACATCAAGGAGGAAAGAAAGCTCACAGTAAATGTGTTCATATTATTTGGTTCAGTTTTCTTTATTAAAAGAAATAAAAAGGCAAATGTTCCTGTTGCATTAATGTGTTGTACAAATCAGTTTTAGAAACAGAATGTGAAAAATACCTGGCAATATCAAGATACTTAGGATAAAATTATAAAAATGCAGCCTATCCTGGCTTTATTAGCAAGAGGAGAAATATCGATCTGGGCAATGCTCACATTCAGTATTATTCAGGCATACTTAAAGTGGTCTGTTAATCAGTCAGACTTTAATGATACCATGATTTTGAAGGACTATAGCTTATGATGCTTAGAAGGCGCCTTACTAACCACTTTTGGAATGATTTCAATCCATTCCTCTGAAAATTAGTTGCTACATTATTTTAATTCAATTATATAGTCTCTATTTTAACTGATCAAATTAAAAAATATACTTTTTGCCTACTTCAGGCTTTCACATATGAATCCCACATATTGAAAACTTACGATGTGAAGATATTGTCAGTGAATGCTGTGTTACATTTGTCAGAGTAAAAGGAGAAAAATGGTTCCTTCAAGAAGAAAAATATAGCCAGTAATAGTACATTTACAATCTTTCTGAAGAGTGTACTTACTCTTAGTATACTTTACCACAAAACCAGTACATATTATCAGATAATTTGTGGATAGTCATAATGTATCCCTAGAAATTAATTTTTCTAAGTCTCTAAATTTTTATGGTAAAGCCCTGTAGTAATTCTAAATTTTTATCTTTAACCTGGCTCTGGTTATTCAATTTCTTCTTGATCACATTTCTTATTAATAAAAATGTCTGCATTTATTCTGTTTCAAGATCACTGGAAGGGGAGAATAGTCTGCCTACCAGTGTTCAGAGATCATAGCCACCTTGAGAGCCACTTGCTTTTAGCTCTGCTAAAGACATTGCATACAAGAGTTGAGACTTAAATAAAAAATAAATAATAAAACAAAAATAAGTGCAAACTCAGCCAGCCAAACAAACAACAAAAAGACACTGAACTGAAATGACCTCAGGTAGGAGGAAACTGAGTTCAGTTCTCAACGTCACTGGTGGTAATTCAGCGCAGGAGTAATGTCATCGAGAAAAGCTGCAAAGAGGCCTGAAAAGTATCTGCCAGACTGAGACACACTTTCTTAGAGTGGCTGATCTCTTGTAGATCATTAAGCCCTCTCAGGAAAGCTGCTTATTGTTATAAATTGATTCTCTTAAGAAACTGTGAGGATGGAAGACACACTTGAAAAGAGTTAAGAATTAAACAAAGAGGCAATTGAGGGACTTGTGATCGTGTTTCCAGCAGCAGTTTTACTCCTTGTTTACCAGCTCCTTGCTGTGCTTGGGGCATGCATTGAGAGATGCAGCAGATTTTAATTTGGGGTGGTTTTTTTGTTAATTTGGCTTTTTTTCCTCTCCATACTCTTAGCTGCCTGATGTCAGTTTGAACAGGTTGTTCAAATATAACCCATATTAAAAATACTTTCAACAGACTGTTAAGATATTTGAGGGGTTTTGTCTGGGCAGCAGTGAATAATGAGAGCATTGGCTATTTCTGGTCTCCCTTAGCTCCATAGTTCTGTGGTCTTTAGTGGCTGCTGTAGCTATCTAAGGGTTTACCATAAGAGTTCTCACTTGAATAATGCGATAAGAGCTCTGAATATAGGAGATGTTTATGCAAAGGGCAAGCCTCACGCAGCAGGAAATCCCAGTTATCCCTTTAGCTTGTGCTCTCAGCCAGCCACATCTCTGCCAAAGCATACCGTAGGAAAAGGACATACCCTTACACAGTTACGAGTGCTTCATGATTAGTGTGGGGCACTTCCAGCACTACTGTCCTGTGTCCCCTCAGGGATATACTTATTAAACTGTTTTAGAATTAGCTTTTCCCATGGCCTTCCTGTGGGATCCTTTTGGAGCCTATATGCCTCGTCCATCTCCGAGAAATAAGATGAGATTTCGCTTTTTGAAGTCCTACAGGTATCTCTTCTAGTGGCTTGTGGTGCTGTTGACTGTGGTAACAGTTGCAACTGTAGATCTTTTCTTTTCTTCTAGAGGATTAGAGTCTATAAAAAAATTGGAAATTACTAATTGTGACTCGCTTGGGCTTGTAAATGTTTTGCTAAACATTGTCTATCAGAAAAACAGGTATTGTTTCTGAATAAGAAAAAATACTCTGAACAAGTGATCAAGGAAGTGTGTGAAACTGCACTTTTAAAGTAAATGATATTTTGAATACTTTTGGCACACCAAGTTGGGAGGAAAGGTAGATTAATGATTATGTCAGTGTTCTTATGAAAATAATAATTGTAAGTATTCTCAGCACTTATTATAAGTTAGCATATTTAATTAAAAATATGACACACAGATATAGAATATCAAACCTGAATTAATATTTATAGCTGTGAAGCTTTTGCTGGCAAATCATATTTGTTAATTATTTTTGTGTTAAACATTTTTGAAATTATAGCAAATGAGAAAAACACACAGATTGTATTTTTTTCCTAAACTGTTGTTTTAAAATAGCATCAGCAATGCTTGATTTCTATTATCTGTCACATTGTTTTTGGCAATTGAACCAATATTTGTTCTTCAACTTCTTTATATTTATTTATAACAGATTCATGTGTATTTTCAAGTAAAAATTCTTACGGTCCTCTCAATTGCACATCATTAATTTAAAAACTTAACACATATCATCTTAATAACAACTTTTTAATCAATGCAACATTCAAATTGATTTGTTCACATATACAATACAAAATGAAGATAAATGCTTTCTGTAGGATTACTGATAGCAAGCATTGTATAGGTGAATATTGTTAAGAAGAACTGATTAGGTGAACTGTCCAACTTCTCTCACTATTTTTTTTGGTAAAAGTTAGTTTGTTAACATAGTGCGAGCTGGTTTTATGACAAAAAGAATAATAACAGTTAAAGATATTAGAATAGAAAATAAAAAGGTGGTATCTGTTCAAAATTAGATCTTAGAGTTCAGTTGAAATTCCCTTAAGAAATCTTGTTATAAGGGACTTTTTACTTAAAGTAAGCTACTTATTTTTCTTTTACAAATTTATATCTATATATCTATTTCTATTTCTGTTTCTTTCTATCTATTTATCTATCTGTCTATCATCTATCTATCTCAATTCTTAGAGGCAAAAAGAAACATATTTCATGTAACATGTTAATATAGGATCTGATTATTTTCATTATTATGTACATATTGAATATTTTCTAATTTTACAATGTAGCAAAGCAAAAATATTCTTAAAAGTTGTTAAGTAAACTGAAAAAAACAAGGAACCTTTATCGAAAGTCTGGAGGTATGAATGAATTTTTTGTTACCCTGGAGTGTTACATGTTTGTTTTTCAGTCCTACAGAGCTTTTAAGAGGTAGGATGACGATAAAGACAATTTTTTTTAAAAAGCATTGTAATTATATTACTTAATTTGAGCCATATTCTTTACTACTGCTTAATTTAACTGTAAGTCTCCAAGAGGAGAAACAAAAATCCTTAATGTATATATTGCCGTGTCACGGCCATGGCTCCATTCACACTGTAGGTTAAATTTAGAAATCTACTACAAAATTTTACGGTACTCAGTGCCTATGTAATTTAATAACCTTGTTTGTGTCAGCTGACAGTTCTGCTCACGTTACTCAACCATTTGATGTCAAGGGACTTTGGTTTCTAAAACTGTGTATCTGATAGCGCTGTCTATGCATTCCATGATGAACATGGTTCAGCAAACCATTTAAATTGTGATGTTTGCCAAAATTCAATATTTCTTTTTTCTTATATTTTGCGGAAAAACAGAATGTTTCTTTTGGGAAATAACCTATTGGTTAAATAGACCATCATGTTTTGATTTTGGGGAGATTCTGTGATACATTGATCCCCCTTACAGGCAAATTAATAATGCCACCTTATAGAAAAATAGTGAATTGAGTTTCTTTACTCATCAGGGTGTGCTTTCAGAAGGTAACAGAAGAGCCAGGCTGATGCAAGTTTTCCAAGAGCAAGTTTTCCCTAGAGGGGAAAATATGCCTTGAAACAATGAAACTTTTCTAGAAAGATCCAGAATGCGATGCAATCACTTAGAGCTCTTCTTACCCTGTCCCATCAAATAAACCATCTTAAAACTTCAGCAATTGAACTGAACAAAAACAAAGAAGTAGACTAAAAGAGCTGGTAGATATAATTCTGATTCACTCTACACCAGAAATGCAAATATTCACAGCATTAGGGGTAGAACCAAGGCCAGGAGTGGTTACTTCGCAGAGAGAAGACTCAGGAGAGCACCAAAACATTTCACAATTTATATAACTTCTTGCAGGCTGGAGAAGGAGGGTTGTTTAGTTTTGTAAGGATGTGTAGCCACACTGTTCTCAGAAAGATGAGCATTCTTCTACTCCAATACATGAAAAAAGCATATAAATTTATTTTGTTTCCAGAACACACAGATAAGTTCACCTCTTTTCCTTTTTGTTTCCCCTCTCCTTTTTTTTTTTTCTTTCACTTTAAAGCCTTAAGTCTCTCTAAATTGAAGCACACCTCCCTTACTGAAATGCAAATAGGGATACAGTTTTCCTGCTGGTTTTAGATTTGTTCAGGAAAATAGCACTTGATGTGACTGTGAAAACTGTGTCCTAATAGCAGCACTGTGACACTTTAGAGCCTCCAGAAATCTCTGAAGAATGGAGATAGAAGCTTTAGGAGCTTTTTTCATGATCTCGACATCCTGTCACACATGGATGAAGAACTAAAGCACCTGTCAAAATTGCCTGCACTGACTGAGATGTATGAATAAAAAATTGTTGTATGACACTCAATCCTGCTAGATACTAAACACACCTTCCACTGACAGGTCACCAGGACCACTTAGAACATTCTCCAGAGGCATCAGGATCTGCCTGGCTGGTCATTAAGCCTTTTTCCATCATATGTGAATTATTTCACCGTTTGTGAAATGCTCAGTGACTATCTGCTGAGTATAACCTTTTTGTGGAGAAAATTTTGTAGAGATGGCAAACTCCAAAATAAAGTGGGTGTTATGGAGAAATGGTACAGCCAATAATATGCATTAAATTGAATAATCAAATAATTACTAAGTTTGCTAAATTATTGCATTGTCAGAACTACATCTTCATTCAGTTAGCTCGGGAGATACACTTCCTGAAACAGTAATCATGACATTTATACCTTCACCTGGAAAAGAAAGAGAGGTTCTTTGTTGGATGATGTGATTTTCTTTTGTTCCATTTTCTTTCTGTTTTTCTTCTTTGGCTGCCATCTGGCATATTTCCCCGGACTAGAGGCACAGTCATGTGGCTGAAGCTACTGCCAACACCACTTCTGCAGCCAGCTGCTCATGGCATTCGTACATTAGGAGGCAGATTCCCTCCTGCCAGATAATAGTACTCCAAGACACTAAACACTTGGGAACTGGACTGGAAAGTGGTATATCTCTCTTAAACAGCATTTTTCAAGAATCCCTTCTCTAAGGGCATTTCTTAATTATGTCAAAGCTGTCTTAGTGACAAGAGTGTAGTATTAGAACTTTTTGTTATTACAAGCTTGGTGATGATGTGGAAATAGAAACCAGATTAAAGTTTAATATTTTATTTATTAGGCTTTACAGTCCCGGCTCACTGGAAATATCTTGCTTGTGTTTGGCCAGCCATTCAACATTTTCTGGGAAATAAAATATTTGACTGCAAAAATGTAACTTTTTTAATGAACACAATGAATCATGCATTTGATTTCATATTTAGCAGTTCATATTTTGTAATTCATAGAATGCCATGTCAGCACTAAAGGGATGTTTAGAACCTCACCTAAAACTTATTTTAGACAAATTTACATACCAAAATATCATCTACCCAATTCACACATTTGTCATTGAAATCTTGGGAAAAGTGGCAAAATAGCAAGGCACATTGCAAGTCAGATTAATTAGCAATAGGAGACCAGGTGCAAGTGAATCACACTTAACGCTTTGTGTTGCTGCAGACCTATCTCCTTGTCAAAACTGCCTAGAATCCCTGCCTACATAAATAAATACGGAATCTCAATACCATTTCCTAGGACCACAGAAAGAAGCTTCAGTCCTTAGATCCCAAAAGCAAGAAAAAACTGCAGAGATATAATATGTTCATAAGTTTCAGCTTTTGATTAAAATTTATTTGACATAGCTGATCATGACACAGGTAGCTTAACTGAATCTATCACAGCAGGACAGGGTGCATCTGTCAGTGTTTCTTATTGCTGCTTCAGATTGGTGTTACCTGAGTGCTTATTCTGTAGGATTTTGTGGTTCTTGCTGCAGCCTTGGAAGTGATTTAATTAGTGTGAAATAAACAGAAAACAGAAGTATATCTATAGGTATTTTATTAACAATTTTTTTTTTTTCCCAAATTGATGCTTAAGTGTGTTCTGACAGCCAAAGCCAGATCTATTAATAACTACGGGAAACTTGCCTTCACACACAGTGAGGTAACTATGATGACTGGTGTTGCTACAGTTTGCAATAAAAAAGGGGTTGGGCTTTGCTGTTTGTGGCTAAAATGTCCCCACACAAAGCCAGCCTTCGAGATGGGGCTAGGCACAGACACTAGCATCTCTTGGGATGCAGAAAAAGATTGCACTAACCGTAAACACCAGGAAATACTCAGTCTGATTTACAAATTGTAGATGTCCGTGAATATTTATGTAAATGTCAGAAGTAACTGGCTTGTAATTCCCTGATGTATCACAAATTCTGGGAGCACTATTAATAGGCCTATCATCCAATCTGATACTGAATACATAAGGAACAAGCTGACTCAAGTTCAGCATGTACTATGTCCAAATGTTGTAACTAATTTCTAGATACCTCGTTAAATAAGAAAAGTAGTACAAAGGTAAAGTATCAATGTTTATTTTATGGCATTCTAGAATTAGTTTTCCACTGTGGATCTGAACAGATTTTTTTTTTTTTTTTTTTTTTAATGGAAAACTGACATTTCCTATTGGAACTAGTAAATCCAATTTATTTCTGTGCCCTAGAAACCTAATAATCTCTGGGTCATTTTGTGTTTCAGTTTTCTCTATGAGAGGAATTTGTGAGTGTTAATTGAAAACTGCTCTAATATGCTGAAAGGTAATTTAATGCTCTAAAGCACCTTTCCTCATGGGGTAATAAAGGAAAATAAAAGTGAAAAAAAAGAGATTCCTGCCCACCAGAGGGGTCTGGCACAAATATGACTCTGGTGCCCTTAGCAGTAGGTGCAGTTATACTGCAGCACATGGGTGGTCCTTGCAAACTAATCCACTCTTGGTCTCTACCAGCAGTCAGCAACAAATATTTGAACAGGACCAGTAAGAAACTTGGTGGTTACAGTATAATCTTCCTTGAGGGATAATCTCAACACCTTCAGTAGTTCCCTGTGTATGAATATGCCAGAACTCTCCTTCCTGTATGTATTACTTAGCTTAGAAAGTCTAAGTATTTTATTTATTCACACTAAATGTTGATCATTATACAATTTAAAAAAAAAATTGCTGAATTATTCTCTTTTGCAGTATTTGTTTACACTCACTTCCACAAATGAACCCTATGCAATGTACAAGATTTTCTTCGTCCTGGTGTCTAATTTTCCCTATAGTGGAAGTATTGTGAGCCAAGGATTTGTTGGTTTATATATTTGTGGGCCACTCTTTTTCATCAGCTTTCTAACTAAACTTTTCACATGGAAAAGAATTGTGTCCATAGAATTCATGTTGCCAGTCTCTTAACGCCTCCTCCTATCACAATGCTCTTTCTAATGCAGAATGACCAGAAGTAAACACAGAGCTTCTGATGAGGACGAATGGTCTAGAATTATAATATTACTATTCTCATGGGAAAAACAAATCCCTTATGAAACTTCTATTATTCCCCTTTATCTCATTTCTGATGTAGACTAACAGACTTGCTGATTTAATGGTTTTAAGTGGTGAGCAATAACCTCCCACTCCTGGTGGTGTCTGTACTGGCCAGGCTAGATATTCTGTCTTCTTAACCCTGTTGAGTATTCTAACTTCCACTAGTCTGTACTTTTTTCTTCATCTCTACTCATTCTCTTTTTTCAGAGAAGTTTCCAAAGATACTGTGTAAAGGCAACAAGGATCATTTCAGCAGACAAAATTTCAATCTCACTGGAAATTTTGCATTTTTAAGGGAAAAAACCCAATCCAACCTTGTAGAAAATATTTTTGCATAATTTTCTATGGAAAGAATATTTATATTTTAAGATAACTAAATATAAAATGTTAATTTTTTTATTGGTTTGTTTGTTTGTTTGTATTAACAGTATCTCTTCTTCAGGATTTCTGACTTTTTAGAAGGCTAAGAAGTACTTCAGGAAATATGCCATAATGCATGCAGCTGAAGAAAGGGGGAGTGTTAGCAGTAGGAAGTAACAGATGTTTCCCATTAATATCCATACACTTGACCATTATATACATGTGTAGTATGTAAACAGTCTGCACACATACAAACACGTGTGGGGGGGTGTATCCTACACCGAAGTGTACAAACTATCAGAAGTTTTCCAGGAAGAAGGTGAATACACAGCACTTTATTGTTTGTCCACATGAACTTGGTTTTCCTTTATTTGTTTTACCTTTGCATCATTTCCAGTCAATACTTGGCTCTTCAGAGACTTAGCTTTCACAGGCTTTGGTACAAATTTCTGTTGCAGTTGTAAAAGTAAATGACACAGTTGAACAAACACTGGGATCAGATAAACTCTTGTTAACACTAGCTGAAGTTGTTTAGCTAATAGAGAAACCTGAAATGGAAAAAATGCCAAACTATTTAAAGGGGATATAATTGTCTTCAGGTGGAGGATGGGAGGCCTCACATTTTTTGTTAGATGTAGGTGCAGCAAAGGGACAAATATAACAGGCAAATAAACTTATAACTCCGGCTGAAGTTGCATGTGCATTAGTTTGATAAATGCTGTGAGTTCCCCTGTGACTCCAACTCTATTGGCAGCTGCAGAGAAGCAGTCATTGCAGATGGAGCAGAATCTGCTGCTCAGACAGCTCTGGTGGGAGGCAAAAGCATCATGTGGCACCATGAAACAGATGTGTTTGTCCCTTACTTCTTACATACTAATAGGTGTGGATGAATTCTTAAATTTACTTGGTTTTCCTAAGTGTGTGAAATGTATGTCAACTTCTAGGTAACCACCCAATTGCATCATTTTTCTTTACTTCTTGCTCCTCCTCATGACATAAAAAAGAAATGTAAATATGATCAAGCAAACATTAAACTGGAAACTCAGAGAAACCAGTTATTTTAAGCAACAAAGTTCATCTGGTTTATATCACGTACTGGAGGCAAGTCAAGTGTTTCAACATCATTTGCACACCATTGAACCAGGGACTGAATAATCAGACAACCGATAATTTAGAAACTGGGTTATATTTCTAAAACAGTGGAAGTAAAATCCACCAAGTCAGGTTTCTACTGGTGGCAAAGGAGAAAATGAAATTTCTTTTAAGCATCATATAAGAAAAACAGTCCAATAAACTTGCCATGCAATATCTAGAAGTGATGGGTTCCTCAGAAGTGCCATTGGAACCTGAAAATCAGAAAGAAATTTAGATTAGGCTAGCACATGTGGTTAATCTTGTGAACCTTCTGAAAGATGATGCTGACTTGTGAAGAAATATGTATTTTTCAAACAGTGGGGAGAAAAAGGGGGGAAGTGGGGAAGGAGATTAAAAAAAAAAAAAAAAAGAATAAAAAGGGAATGTAGTTTCTTAATATTGATCCAAGCATCTAGATGATTCCCTTAATGAGGTAGTCATGCAGTCCTAATGAGCATGTAAGTGGCAAATGGTGTTTGTTAACGTCTCCCCTTGCCCACAGTCTTGGTTTAAGCTCTCTCCCACTTGACACAATATAGTGTAAATTGGAACATGGAACATGACATATTTGAGGCTTATCTCATTCTGGCATAAAAGTAAATGTGGTTCTGTTTTACAATAAACTCTGGTTAGCATCACAGGAGACAAAAGGAATCCTAGACAGAGTGGTTTTACAATATGCAAGCACGCATTAATACTAAAATAAGGTTTATTGTTTACAGATAAGAATAAAATTATTTAACACAGGTGGTATAATAATTTATAGGTGCAGCCAACTGCAAAATGTAGTGTAATGTCATTAAAAATCTGTTTCATGATACTGATGAAATTTTTGTGATACTTTCGTGAAAAGAGGAACAGATATGTCTGTAATACACAAAAGATTTAAGTTTTGTTGTCACAGTTCTTCATGCCTGCTACTCCTATGAGACTACAATTAAAATACAAACTTTTATTTATATTGTGCATAATTTTCAGTCTGGATTACTAAATGCACCATATATTACCCTAAAAATTCAAGTAATATTTAAGTATAGATATGTAGTAATACAGGTAGCATCTGTTAAACATCTAATCAATAAAATTATATGACTGCTTTGTAAATGCTGAAAAACATAAACTGTGTTTTTGTAAAAATCTGATGTAAAACCTCCTTTTTATGTAGCTTGATGCTAACAAAAAATTTTTAGCTGCTCTAATTTTAGTGAGTACAATGTGAGGGCTCTGATTTTTCCATGGTTGAATCTGCACAGTGTATAAAGAACAGAGAAATCTTTTTGGCTGGTGAAATGTGACTAGATGGCATGACATGGCAAGGAGGCTGTAGCCAGGTGGGGCTCAAGCTCTTCTCCCAGGCAACCAGAAGCGAGACAGAGGACACAGTTTTAATCTGTACCTGGGGAATTTTAGGCTAGATATTAGAAAAATAATTCTTTACTGAAACAGTGGTTGCGGGGCATTGGAATGGGCAGCCTGGGGGGTGGTGGAGTCACCGTCCCTGGAGGTGTTTAAAAAAAGACTGGATGTGGCACTCAGTACCATGGTTTAGTTGACAAGGCATATGCTGGACTTGATGATCTCCAAGGTCTTTTCTAACCTAGTTGATTCTGTGAGTCTGTGACAGAGCCATGTCAGTAACACTAACTGCTCCTGCTCCCTGGAATGGAATATGGGAGGCCTAAATACTCCTCTGGAAAGGTCCTTGCTTCAGGGCTCAGATGGTCTGCAGTAACATTCAGACTAAGAAGGGTTTGCATCCTTTCTGTTGCATTAAAATAGATTGATCATAGTTTTCTACAGGGCTACATTGTTTTTTGCTTGCACGTATTACAGTGCAGACAACTCCAACTGTTTTTAGTTATATCTTGGAGAACCGAAAGAAATTTTTTTATAGCCTATCTTTTTTTCTTTGTCCTTGAGCAACTAAATCCTAAAGGGTTTATCAAAACCAGAAAACCCAGGATCTTTCTTAATATGCAGTTGAGATTTTCATCTAAACCCTGGATTCTATAAACTTTAAGGAAAATACTTAGTTTGTGGGACTGGAAATATCATTTCAGAGGGTAGCAAGGCAGGATAGTGTGACTTTGACATCCACACCCAGAAAAAATTTAGTAATAAAATTCTAGTTTTCACTGCACAGAGTAGATGTGTGGCATAGAGTGGATGTGTGACCCAGAGTGGTCATTCTGATGCCCTGCTTTTTCTTCTGGGGTTCAAAGTAGAGAGCCGTTAGGCAGCAGTATAAGGAATTCACCCAGACTAATGTTGTCATGCTAAACTCACCAGCTTCTTCTTCCCTGACATTCTTTCAAGATGCAGTTTTCCCAGCTGTCTAAATGCAGCTGTTTTAGGAAGTAGGGAAAGGAGCAGACAGTCCTGGAAATGCTGGGCTTGCTCTTTCCACTAAGAGAAAGATTTTCTGGATTTGTGTTCTTTTCAAAGAAACAATTGGTCTTTGGCCAAGATCTTTTATAATTTGGACTATTTATTTTGAAGTAATATGTTGTTCTGATTATGGTTTACAATAGCTCATGTTAGTTTAAATGAAGAAGGATAAAAAGTAGTCAGAAGATGAAATGAAAATGATTTATTGCAATGTAGAACCAACGAACTGATCTGCAGTTCATGAGGTACTTAACTTTGATAAAGAGAAATAAATGGATTATATTAGAAATTTATTGTAAATATTTTCTCATATGATGCTTCTAAATGGTTTAGATAACATTTCCTTGTGGTGCAATTAAATATTTATTTAATCCTGGAACATTTAATTCGCCATTAAATGCCATACACTCTGTTACTATAAAAGGATAAAACTGCTTCCAAGTACATATTGTTTCAGCAAGACATGAGCTCGCTCATGCCAGGTTTTTGGGTTTACAAAGTTGCTTCAAAATAGCTGCTTTACAAGTTATGGTAATGTAAAACAATGTAAAACTCTTAGTTGTAACAATATAAAGTGTTCTTGGGCATCTGCACTTGAAGTCCTACGGTGCTTATCCTAACTTTGGGCAGCAGCAGTATTTTTTGCATTTATACCATGTCTTCTAGGAAAGTAAAGTATGAATGTAATGTTAAAAAGACATTGTGGTTCTAAACGCTTAAGGAATGGAATTTTTTTCTTCAATAATTTTTTCATCTTTAGTTCATCAGTATTTAATATTTTTATGTATAACCTTTTTTTTTTTTTTTAATGATAGTTGTTATCCTGTTGATTGATTGCAGAATTTCTGTCATGTTTTGAGAATTTATTTCTAGCTAACAAATTTCCTGCTGTAGCTATCTGTTTCTTGTCTATAAGGATATCCACTAACACAATGATTTCATTTACAGAAATTAAATCATTTCATTTACAGGTAGATTAACACTTGGTTGATATGATATCTGTGGAAAAAATCATATATCATATATAATTCATATAGGAAGATAGAGAAATTGTTGTCTATATTTTCTGTATTTCTAATAATCTGGTGATTTCCTTAGGCTTTGTCAGCACAATTTTAGGTTAAAATTTGAAACAATCTCATATTATTTTTCATCCACAAATAACAGGTTTACCATACCATTACCTGTGAATTCAGAGTTGCAAATTAAGAAATGGTTAACTGCAGAAAATTCAGAGGAGTCAAAAAATTAACTTCTATATATTTGATATAAAAGTTTTATTTGACAACATGACAGGAAACTATAGAGCGAAGAGTGGGAAGGAGAAAAGAACTATTAAGGGGGGAATAGTATGCAATGAAAGAGAGGGTATCACAGTAAGACCTCTGTTCATTCAGTAGCAAAAACTGCTTCAGACTGCTGCAGGTCAAATTTTTCATTTCTCTGTTTTGAAGAGCTGAAATTGTTTCCCAGATGCCTAGAGCCTTTTGATCTGTAATGTCCATCTACAGCAAAACAATATTTGGAGCTCCTTAGAAACTGGAGTTCCTGGAGGTGACAGTCTACCCTGGTGAGCCACCTTCTTGGTTACACCTTACTGAGATCAAGAGAAGAGAATACGGATTCCCCTTCCAGTAATGTAAATTAACTGATTGCAAGTATTTATCTAATAAACAACTAGTAATATGTGTAATGTCCAGAAATAGGTCAGAGCCATCCCAGATTGCCAGTAACAAGTAGAACCTGGTTGCAGATGTCAGTTGGAGTCATATAAAAACTTCATTACCATTTTCAAGGTGAAATTTTATGGCAAAACCCTAGCATAGACAAACATGGCAGGCCAGTGGTGCTAGCACACAGAAATTTCCTGTTTCCAGCCTCAAACAATTTTCATAAAATTTTACATAATTTTTTATCAGTTCTGTATCTTTCACAGCCACTGTAATTGCAGAGGTATTTGTTTGATTTATTTTTGGAACCTACTCTACCATGGTGAATTTATTATCACTATAAAAATTTTGCTTCTGATTCTTGTTAGCAGATATTCTGAATTTGCAAGGTACCTGTTGATACCTTTGTCAATTAAATTTCACAAAAAATATGACAAAAACTTAAAAGTTCTCTAAAGAATTTTATAATGAAGGAAATACCATTTAAGCAATGTTGCTGGAAATTTAATTTACAAACTTACTTGCTGTACTATCCAGGCCACCCAGGTGGCCTGCAGGCACTGAAATTTCCTAGAATATCAGCTCACAGGGCCAAAACGACAATCCTTCTCCATGTGTCTCCATAGGTCTGCACACTTGGGAGTAACAGACAGTAAAACAGTACTGCTTCAGCTACTCCCACTTAGAACTGCTGTCAAGTGAATCAGTCAGTGGTGTAAAATTTAGTTTGAGTAAAACATCACCTTGAAATTTTACATTTAATAATTTTGAAATTGTACAAGGTGTTAGTGTTTGCTGATAAGGAAGTCAAGAGTTTTTGCTGTTGTTCTTCCATTTTTAGTTTGAAACAGGACTTGCAATTTTTCTCCCCTCAAAAACAAAAAAATTGGAGGCCCAGTTTAAATAGACAGTACACTGAAACTCTTAAGTTGTTGATCAATGTTGAATATTCCTGAACTTATTAAACAGAAGATACATGCTCTATAGAAACAAACATACATTTTGCCTGTAATTTGATATGCACTCAAATTCATGAAGAATGCTCTGTAGCACGCTGCAGTTAGGGTCTCTGGTGTGTTATACAAAAGTACATGAATAGCAATTTCAAGACTGGCTCTTTGACGTCTATTTCATTTGGTTCAGCTTTGAGATTTGCATGTTTTGTGAGATTTTTTAAATATATAAAATAGTAAAAAAGCATAAAATAGTGGTCAGGGAAAAAAATTCTAAGGTAGTTCAGCTTTTGCTACTTATACCAGTAAATTTACAGGGACAAATGTTTTCCAAGAGCCGTAGGAAATGCAGTTAACTGAAGTGAACCTATCTTGCTGAGATGATTGTCAGGAAAGTGACATATCAGGATTAATAATCCAAGTCAATTTAAACCAAGAAACTTATGGACTGCAACAGATTTATGGAATCATTTAGTACAAAATTCAAATTATAATACTTGACTATAGATAGTTCAGTATAGTTGCGTTTGTAACTTTTATATATTGAGGGATGGAAGTGACAGTGGAATACATGAAAATATACAGCCATGAGATGTAAAGAAGGTCTCCAGTTGTTCATTAAAATACAAACCTGGTTACAAAACTTGCAGATGCTTTTGTTCATTCTCTATTATTTATTTTATATTTTGTTCTTGATAGTTATATGATTTGGGTTTTTAAACATAAGGGGCCATTTGTTTAGTGAGGCTTCTATCTTAGTCTTTCTGCAAACTGAATCTAAAAAAGTCATGATATATTATTGCTGTGCTGCTTTTTTTTTTTTCCTCTAATATTGCAAATAAGCCATTAGTCTGCTGAGTAGTTAGAGTTAGACTTTGCTGAAATGACAATGCAAAATGAGGCAGGAAAGTGTTAGTAGCAATCATCAACTTCAATTTATAAATCAATTGTAACAGAGTAAAAATCAGTGTGTGTACCTAAAATCTGTCATGTAAACTAAATATACTGAGCAGTTAAATACCACTTTGTGTACTTAATAGCCATGTTTGCTGTAGCAAGGCTTACTTGTTCAGGAATAATGGCCCATCAACTGAGCCTGAAAGATCTCAGACTGATTTCAGACATGAATAAGGAAACAAACCATAGGGGCAGAAGTGGGATCTGAAGCCTGAAGAAAAGCAAGTCAAGTATTATTGGAAATTATTGTTTTAATGTTACTTTTTCTGTAGCAGTGATAGTATTAGTAGTACTTCTTTTCCAATATGTGTCATTCTTTCTACTTTAGGGAAAAATTATTTTTTGACTGATATACCTACCAAGGGAAGACCAACAGGTTCTGTCACTCCATTGTATCTGCTCCACTTTATCAAAAGGACCTCTCTCAAAAGAGCTGAAGTGGGATAACTTTGAATGTGGTGCTGCATTGCATATGCATATTTAAACCAGAGATTCATATTTACACTGCAAACTGGAATTACTGAAGTTCTATCACTTCCGTATATCTGTGGATAAATCTCTACAGCAGAGAAAAAATTAAGTTATTAATTTCATTAAATACTGCATGAGACAAAAGATTAAATAAGTTTCATGTTCCCAGGATACATAAATGATGAAAGGATGACTGTATTGTAGAAGAGCCCTAAAGATCGTTTAGAAAAGTGATTTGACTATTCTGATGTTCAGTGGGTTGTCTTCATTAGGATTTTGTTTGCTGATGATAGTTGAAGAGAACTTTTTGTCAGGGAAATTACTCATATTATTTTTAAGCTCCATTTTTTTTTTCCTTTCCTTTTTTTTTTTTTTTTGTTTTTTCTCTTATGCTCCAAAAACCCCTTAGCCATAAGGGGCTTACAGAGTTGAAGGTGTCCTGTTTAAGATGGTGTTCTCCAAAAAACAAAGCAAAGCCAAGCCAGAAGGATTTGACAGAGCTTAAAGACAAAAGTCTTAGACCCACAAAATGAGGTTTTTCATGTAGATTTTTTTCTTCTATTAAGAATGTGATTCATTTCCAAAGTTTTTTTTTTTTTTTTTTTTTTTTTTTTTTTTTTTTTTTTTTTTTTTTTTTAAAAAAAATCCCCAGATTCTCATTACTGTAGTATACTTTATCCCCTGCACTGGATATCATCCGAGGAACCATGTGAAACAAAATAAACAAGTTCTGCAACATAGAATCATCTCTCTGAAGCAATGGAGGAAGGTCAAAAACAAGATGAGCTTTGTTGTATCTCATCCCTCAATGTGACATGCAAAGGACAAGACAGGGAATTGAAAGTTGCCATTTTGCTGGACAGTAAAATTAAGAGAATCACAGACTCATTCTTATTTTCAATCTTATATTTTTCTTACTGTCCCACTGGTCACCTTCTGTTCTATAGATGCTGTTTCTTTCTTTTTGTTCTCCACAGATCTGTTATTTGTTCCCTTTTCAGTGTTTCTTTCCTCTTGAGTGCTCTTTTGCTCTGTCTTCCTTTCCCATAGGTTTGTTTTATTCTAGTACCATCAAATCACTTTTTGAGAGTCATGTTTTTCTATAAATCTGGCATCTCTATAAATGTCTTTCATTGATTAAGGACTTAGAACATTAGCATATTTGAACTCTCACTACAGGTTTAATTGTCAGTATCTACATATTTGAATACCTTTATTCAAACCTTAGAAGGGCAGAACTTAGCCTGTTCTATTTTGAAAACAATACCAATCCATCTCCAACATCCTTAGTATTTTAGAAGTTAAGTACAAATACCTACAGGTCTATATTTCAGAAATTTGTAGTCATTCGTATCAAGTCTGTGAATGAGTTGATCTGAAGGCACCTTGTGTTCCTAAGAGCTCTTCCCTGAGATCTCTGAGCCTCCAGTGATGTGCAGCCTGGCACATGTTTGCAGCTGGAAACTCAGCCACAGATTCTACTGCTTCATTTGCTGGAACTGGGAAGAGGCTCTATATTAAAATAAACCCTATGTATATCCTCAGACAAGAGGACATGAACCTTTCATGAACTGCAAAGCTGAAAAATGTAATTGTACTTCTAGCAGACATGGTTTTCAAATGGGCTTTTCTCATTTACTTGAGTTAAAATAATACTTTTCTGTTGCTCTAAGTAGTTGAAAATTTATTAATTATTAGAAAATTTTTTGAATCTTTATTTTCCTTAGATGCCTTTCTGAGAAAGAATATTGCTAGAATTAGTGGTCACTATAAGTGGTTCTGTGTAAGCATTTTTGGAATAAAAATTTCTGCACAGAATTTTCTCTAAAATTAAGACTTTTTTGAGCCATCTGGTCATAAAGAAAGTAAGCAACAGAGTGGAAGGACCGCAGAAAAGCACGGTGCAGATGCAAACTAGAACTTCCAATGCACTGTTTGGAAGACTTTGGAGAAAAGAGATGGGAAACTAAGCTCCAAATATCCATAACATTATAAAATTTATCAACACTGTTATAAACAGTTTAAAATAAACATTGAAGAAATCCTAGTTTTTTCTCCTGCAGTCAGTGCAATATGTATTAGATTGAGAATGTTTTAGGCAAAGCAGCTTAGTAGCTCACCCTTGTCTTTGCAAAAAGGGCTTCCTAACTGAGAAAGGTTTTAGATGCCAAGACTTTTTTTAAGTCGTAAAAGGCAAAAGTGAATAATTTATTTGTGTTCTTGTCCAGAGTAACAGAACACAACAGATAGAAACAAAAGGGGAAAAAGCCTCTGCCAGTTTCTCTCTTCTTAAATGTCACTTTATCTGGATGATGATCAGCTGGATTGACTTTGCAAGACATACTTTATTTGCATGTACAAAATTGCTTAAACAGCAAAAATAAATTCCAGTGTTTTACAACTTCATATTCCAGAGACAGTAATGTGCATCTTGCTGTGATTTGTGAACCTGCCAGTGTATTTGGAATGTTGGTTAAATTAAAAGTTATTAAATACATGCATATGGGCATGTAAATTAAAAGAATATATTATTGCAGCCAACATTTAATGTCAGTAGTTGCCTTTAGCAATGCTTGCATAGCCGTGGCTTCACTAAGGACAAAGTGGGCCTGACCAAACTTTGGGCCCTCCTGTGATGGAGTGACTGCAATGCTCAAAAAGGGAAGACCAACTGGCGTAATCTGCCTGGGCTTCTGAAAGCTGTAAACACAGTTCCACATGGAATCATAACCTCCAAACTGGAGATCTGGAGTTGGATTTTAAGGATAAACTAAGGAAAGGGTGAGATGGATGCAGCCAGAGGGTTGCAGTCAATGGCTCTGTGCCCAGATGGAGGCCAGTGATGAGTGGTGTCCCTCAGGGCTCTCCTGAGACTTGGGCTCTTCAGTATCTTTGTCAGTGACAGAGGCACTGGGACCAAGTGCACTCTCAGTACATTCACAGGTGACAGGAAGCTGAGTAGTGCAGGTGACACTACAGAAAGATGGGATGCCATCCAGGGGCACCTGGATAAACTTGGAAACTGAGACCAGGAGAAGCTAAGGATGCTAAAAAAATCCGAGTGCAAGGTGCTGCACCACACTCGGAGCAGTCCCAGATGTGAATACGCAGAACTGAGAGAACTTACTGAGAGCAGCCCTGCCGAGAAGGGCTTGGATGTTCTCATGTGTGAAAAGCGGGACACGACCCAGCAATGTACCCTGTCAGCCCAGAAAGCCAAACGCGTTCTGGGCTGTATCCAAAGTAGAGTGGCCAGCAGAGAGAGGAGGGGGATTCTGCCTGTCCCTCTGCTCTGCTCTGGTGAGTGCAGTGCTGCATCCAGATCTGGGGGCCCTGGCAGAGGAAGGACCTATTGCAGCAATTCCAGAGGGGGCCACAGAGATAATGAGCAGGCTGGTGCTCCTTTTCTATGAAGAGAGGCTGAGAGTGTTGGGGTTGTTGAGCCTGAGGAGGAGAAGGTTCCAGGAAGATCACATTTCAGCCTTCTAATAGTTAAACTGACTTAGAAAAATGAAGGAGAAAAGCTTTTAACAGAGGCAGATAGTGACAGAGGAGGAGAGAATTGTTTTAGGAATTAAAAAAAAAAAAAAAAAAAAAAAAAAAGAAGATAGATTAAATATTAGAAAGAAATTATTTATTCAGACGGTAGAGAGGCACCAGAACAGATTGCTCAGGGTTTTGAATGCCCTTTTCCTGGTTTTGTTAATGGCTAGGTTTGATGCGGCTCAGAGCAGCCTGGGCCAGTGGAAGGTGTCCCTGCCAATGGCAGAGGGGTTGGAACTAAGTGATATTTAAGATCCCTTCTGACCTAAGCCATTCTATGTTTCTATGATTTTTTTTTTTTTTTAAGGAACTATGTTGTAAGTTTGATGAACACTATTTAACTAAAAAAAGAAAACACTTTAAACTAAACACTTTTAATAAACACTTTTAACTAAAAAAAGAAAGTGGAAGATTTGATGATTTTTGTCTTATTTTAGTTAGAGATTCTCTCTTTCTGCATTTAACATAGCAGCATATATCTAGAATGAAGTTAGCTGGATTGAATTCAGTGTTAAAAACAGAGATAGCTTTGCTAATCTCCACTGAAGGAGACCATCAAGAAAATCAAATAGATTGCTTTTCCATATTAGAAGGCTACCATTAGAGTATGTGATACACTAGTTAGGTATCGAATAAAAATGTACTAGTCTCAGAATTACTGAGGAAGTATGTTGATGTCTACATATAAACATTCCCCTGTGGCTATCCATACAATAAACTAAGCTGTGATATGTTTGATGACACACAAAGTATCTCCTACTTATAAAAGGGTAAAGAGGAAAGATGCACATTGTCCATGGCAATGGACTGGCAATACTGAAATACTTGCATCCAATGTAGGCAATTTACATTTCCACAAGAACATGACATTTCTGGCTACTGTCTTCTCTGGTGATATTTACAGCCAGTGTTGCTGAGGGTTTCTTTGGGATTTATAGTAAAACATGGTTTTCTTGTGCCTGGTACATTGTTTAATAAAGGGAAATTCAAACATACAAATATGGAATAAAGAGTTCAGATAGATGTAATAAATTAGTCTTAAACTGAGAAGAAATTTAGAATCAATGAATATCAAAACGTGCTGTATCTCTCCCTCCAGGTGTCTGAATATTCAGGAAAGTAGGTCTTACATGAGTGTTCAGTGGTAGGCATTAATGTTTTGTTGTTGTTGTTTGGTTGGGGTTTTGGTTTTGTTTTTGTTTTTGTTTTTTGCTGCATTAAATGTGGGATGGGGCAGTGGTGTCTTGGCATTGTTCATCTCTCACACAATCCCAATATGAAAAGATGTGTGGCCAAATGTGGTAATATGTCAAGTTTACATTTCTATAAAAGGAAAAAAATTAGTTCTATTTACATTCAGTTCAACTACTACAAGTCACAGAGTAGAGAGGCAAAAAGTCTGCAATCCCCATGTTATATAAGCATATAGGTTTTATCCTGGTACCACAGGATTTATCAAATACATCTTGAATTGCCCAGAACCTAAGTTTCTAATAAAAATAGGCAGGAAGCCATAGTCCACAAAGACAGACAGCTGAGAGGAGCAGTTTTGTCTGTCTTAAAATAGATGTCTGAATCATGGAAACAGACTACCCCAGGAAGTGCCTATCAGAGCTGTCTCTAGCAGGAGCCTAGCTGACCAGTTTAAATGAGCAACCAATCCTCTGGCAGCTCTAGGCTAGTGAGAAAACTCCTTTCTTAGTGTGCCTTGTTTAACTCAGTGAATAATTCATGACCAGTAATGCACTCTCAGTGTAACCTTCATTTGTTCTCATAGAAACTCTCCAGTAACTTACAACTTTTTTTAAATACATAGTTTTTTCCCTTTAATTACAGTTTTAATTTTGACAGTTTTGCTAAAAATCAAACACATTTTATGTTTTTGAGTGTTCATGTAAAATGTCTGAGGTTTTTTTTTATTATTTTTTTACCTCATATAACCCAGATGAAATCTTTGGAGTTTTCCATACCTCAAAAACAAACAGAAGTGAAATATGAGTAGCAAATTTTATACAAATTCAAGTGGATTTTTCAAACACAAGTGTCATAGATGTATACTTCCTCTTCAAGAAAGGCTGTGCAACATAATGAATAATTTAGATTTAATTTTAGTTCCTGACATTTTTCTGAAGGACTTAGAGGTATGAATGATGTCATTGTACCAAACAAGAGTCTTATCCATGTCTGAGTCATTCAGGTCATGGTCCCATACCTGTGGATGCCAAGTTTCCAGTGAAGGACATGGAGAAATCCACCCTACTCTTTCGTAGAGAGCTCTTCTGTTTCACTAATGTGGTTACCTCTGTTTCACTAATGTGGTTACCTCACCTCAGATTTTCTTTCAGGTTGACTTTCTGGCAGTAAAAGTTGATTGTTTTCAGAAAAGACAAAATCTTACAGAAAACATTCATTTTTGAGTTTGTGTGCCTGTGCTGAGCAGCCTTTCTCTAAATGTTTGATTTCTGTTTTAGGCCAGACAGAATTGGGAAAAAAAAGAAAAAGAAAAAGAAAAAGAAAAAAAAAAAAAAAAAAAGGTTTTCTATATAAGACCCGCTAACATACTTAAAATTTAAGTACTAATTTTCAGGTAGCATATACAAGTTTTTTTTGCTTGAAGCAGTGGTCTGTGTGCACTCTTGAAATACATACATAGTCCTGGAATGGTGGTATTCCAAAGAGTCTTCCAGCCTTCTCTTGTTAATCTCACACTACCCCATTTTTCTGAACAAGATGATGATGAAAGAGGGCATGTCTTACAAAATATAATGATTCTCAGATAGTAAGCCTGACACTCGAAGTAACTTTTTCCAGGACCAGCCCTAATTATGAAATTTTTGTAAAAGGAACACAACTCTCTCTTGCTTTTCCTGGGAGCCATTGCTTCATCAGGGGAAAAAAAAAAAAAAAAAAAAAAAAAAAAAAAAAAAAAAAAAGTTAGTCTCCTTCTTTTTTAGCCTTGAAAAGCTGGCATATTACTCTTGGAAACCATAGTTACTGCTTAACTCCCTACTGAGTTTAGAATGAGCTGTCAATGTTTATTTTTGAGCAACTATTTAGCTAAGAAATTGTAGTCTGAGTTCGTGTGGAGCAAATAGTTCAAAAACAGAAAGTCTGATGGAAACATTGATAGATTTTTCCTTTAACCTTGTAATGAGTGCTGTATGACTGCAGCAAGCCCATTTAGATCTGACAAAAAGACTATGTTCTCATAATGAAACCTGTCTTTTTATATGTTTATGTGTTCACATATATAGAGAGATATACCCATGGTTAAATCTGGGGAAATTTTTTAGTTTATTAAAAAAAAAAAAAAAAAAACACTAAAAAAACAGCCTGACACACTAGGCAGCCTTAGCTCAGCTGAAGTCCAAAGTCTTCCAGTAGGGTAGTATTTAATTTTTGGCTGTTTGCTGGTATACAATGTTAATGCAACAATAGCAGACATAATTTATTCCAGCCTTAATGACAAATGTAACCATAGACCACAGCATAGCTGATGGCACTGTTTGCCTAGAATGTAATGTTTATATATTAAAAAAAAAAAAAAAAAATTCTCCTACTCCTAAAAATTAGGTCTATTTATTTTCTTTTTGAATTTCTAGCAATGAAGATTTGCACAGGTTCTGTTTCTATTTCTGCAATGGAATCTGTGTGGACCAGCAATAGTCAGTACTGAGGCTGCTACCCTCTAATTGCATAACTGATTAAATCAAATTAAAAGTAGGCAGGATTAAAGGCAGAAGGACACGTTTTCAGCCTGACATCTATCGAGACTTTGCTTTGTAAGGGAGGAAGGTGCTGTAAGGCCTCTCTGTGACACGTACCTCTTTACTTCTCATGGTACAGCTCAGGCAGCAGCACCGGGCAGCTTCAAAGGAAACCGAGACTGAGCAGCTTTGGACAAGGCATCATACTAGAATTGAGCACTCTTACAGAAGACCCTCTCTGCCATGTCGTCCATGAGGAGTTTTGCACATTTGATTCTGTGTAAGGCCTTTGTAGAGCACACAGTGACTTTGTTTACACTGCAAGCACTGAGCTAATAAACCATATTTATTTATAAGTTGGGTAGCTCATTCCAGGCAGCTAGATGTAAGTGGATACAGAGAGGAAACACCAGTGGCATACATCACGTTTCTGCTGTGCCCTTTGGTTTGCTTTTTTTCATTCTAATGAATTCTACCTTCTAGTTATCATTACGCTTTTTTAGTTGTCTTACTTATGCAGTTATGTGTAACTTTTTCCTCTTTGCTAAAGAACCCCAGTCAAAAGGGAGTATGCTATTACCTAGACATGAATAGCAAAGTTTAGTTTCATGGATTTCTAACTCTATAAAAAATGTTTCTAAAATCACTTGCTATGTTAAGCAGTGACAAAAAATGCAGCTGGGTCAAAAAATTTGTTCCTCCATTTCTCTGACTTAATAATTTATTTTTTTTTTAAGATACATCTCCTGAACCTACACCTGCATTACTAGTTCTCAGACTCACTCATGCAGATAATATAAGAACATTTTGTTAATCTTTTCTGTCCTTCAGCTTGTTGTGCAGTACAGGACAATAAGAGGATAATCTAGTTCTGTGGATGAACTAGAATGAACAGTGCAACTCAAGAGTTTCACTAAACTAACCAGTGTGGTGCTTAGTTTGTGGGGGGGAAAAAAAAAAAAAAGTTTCCTACAGTAGAATGTGTGCTCCAGCAGACTGGAAAGGTTGATTTCAAGTTGAAATGCATATTCTTTATTTATTAAAAACTATGTTTCATATAAATGTGTAAACTGGAAAGTATATAAGAGGAAAGCAAAGATACAAACTGCGAGGAAGACCAGACGCAACAGTAACTAAGAAATGACAGGGATAGTCCTGAGTGAATGAGCCCAGCTCCAAGTTTTTAAAGATATTTTTGTTATCTAACTTGAAAAAAGACCTAGAGTGAAACTAAGATTGCATATCAAAAGGCAGCAGATTGTTTTATACCTTTCATTTGGCTGTGTGTATTCCAAATGACACTCTTAAGAGCCCAGTCATTATTTATGTCTGAAGACTTGAGGTTGTGAATCCATTTCTTCAGCTTGCACAGAGCAGCAATAATAACCTGGCACCTACCACAGGGGCTTTTTTCATCACTGGATGTCAAGTGCTTTTCAAGCAGCATTTTGTGGGTTATCCCTGTTTCACAAACTAGGAAGACAAAACTTGGGATGTTTAAGCAAGTTTTCCATAACCTCAAGACAAAGATGTTCCCAAGCATGGAACAGAACAGTCAGTCCTGTACCTCATTCCCTCAGCCATGCTTTTGGCAATTCATTTTAATATTCAATTCTTTGCACTGGAACACTGATTTAATTCAATTAGTTACTTATTTGAAGATAAGTAACTAAGATGTTAAGTGTGCTCAAAGTGAGCAGAATCCACCACACTTTTCATTTAATGGTGTTTAATTTCTGCATCTTTTTTCCTTACACTTAAAAAAAAAGACTGTAAAAAATAAAAGTATTCAAAAAGTGAAAAAATAGGGGTTTGTTAGGGTTTTTTGGTTTTGTTTTTGGTTTTTGTGTGTGTGTGTGTTTGTTTTTTTACAAACCAGCAATTTAACCATTGACCATTTCTCAATTTATTCTCTTAATTTTCCTTAATTGTTTTTTTCTCTTAATTCCTCAAATTATGACAAATTGAGAGTTTTTATTATTTGACCCTGTGCTGAATACAAAAATAAATGCTACACCATCTTCTATGAGCACAGTGGACAAGCATGTTCCTATCTTTAAGTAAAACGTAGACAAATCTCCCCTTGATGTTAACTGTAGCATGACAGATTTTATGTATGAATTTTAAGCTATCATTGACTGCCAAAATTATTCTAATGGGCTCTCTAGAAACCTCTCTAGAAAAAGGTTGGCCTTTCTCATGACAAATATTAAGAGACTCCTTTGTTTAACTTTGACAAAGTCAACTGATGAATTTCAGATAAAACAAACATTCCCTAGAGGACTGTAAGCTCTACTTCCTCCTGGTAGACTCCTTTTTTTGTGGGAAGCCTATGATTTTAAAGTTTCTCCCTGAAGACTGTCTCAATTTGGCTGCTTGAAGCATGGTTGGTTAATATGTATTTCATAATAGTTGAAATTAGTAGGTACTTGGAGAACAATTTATTTCTAAAGATCTGAGGATGAAGACCAACAAAGAAAGCAGGTTCACAGTGGGTGTTGGTATCTGGTTAATGAGATGGAGAACTGTGACCAAATGAGAACTTTTTTCTGAATTGCCATTGAAAAACAGTGACTCAAATATTTGAGTACCTGCAACTAGAGTGTATTTATATTGTATAGTAGTGCTTAGTATCTAAATATGCCTAAATATTTCTGGTTATATTTCTAGTAACTACATGTAAGAGGCAGCGTCTTGTCTGATGCACTGTTGAAAACAGACCATCCTGAGATATTTACTTTGTGAAAAAGCAGAAATACTCTTTGACTATTCCATTTCATCATGATATTGCAGAAAACTTAGTCAAAAGATCTGTTTTGCCTAATTTTTTCTTACATAAAATTGGATTAATGATTATATTTATAAATAATAAATAATCAAGAAAAAGTTTTAAAAAGCACCACAGCTTTAAAATGGCCACGTATTCTATAACAGTCAAGGATCTCTATTTTACCTGACTTCTTTTTCCCATGACCTATTCCATCCATTTAAAGGAATAAAAATCTTCACAACATGGTGCCTGATTTATGTGCACTTCTACAGATGTGTGACCTGCACAGTGACAGACCCAACTGTTACCAAAGGTCCTATGACTGTATGACCCTTGGAGCTAAATTTACCACAGATGCCTTTTCCATTGGTTGAAGCTAACTTTCATGATTCCGTAGGACCCCCTACAAAAGGTCCTTTGCCAATCACTGCGTGATATTCGGGTGATAAGTCCCAGAAAACATGGAAAACATGAAGAACAGAATGCAGAGCAAGAAACATTATTGACATTCCTTCTGCTATTGTGGAACACTTCATATGCAGATCACTGGCAAAAGCCTCCAGGGCAGTTAGGATCTTTCCTGGTGATATACAGTGCAGCTGGTAATGCATTTTATGGTACTGTTATAAAATAAAGTGCAAAGATTGTTGAGAGCCTTACACTCATTCCAATTTGATTAATTTTTTGATCTTTTGATGCATAATCTATTTATCATATCTTTCTTCTATTTGCCAAGTCTATATAAATTTTATACATGCAATCTTCAGTGCTTGTTTTCGTTATTAACCTAGAGGCACTACCACTCAAAATAACGTACTGCAACACTTAGAGAGACTGTAAAGGAATGGCTATTAAGCACATAAACACTTGTTTAGCAATAAATTTGTTCTTTTGGTTTAGAATAAATTCTAAAACAGTTCAGAGTATTTTCAAAAATTTATAAATTCAACAATATAACCCCTCTGTTTTTTTTCTGCATTTCCACCTCTTTTAATGTTGAAATTGAAAAATATATCAACATAAGAATTAATTCTCAAAGCTTTTATGATAATTTTTTGTCTAGAAATTATAAGTGCAACGGGGTTTTTTGTAAAGCATAAACTGTTAATGTAATTATTGTAACGGGAAAAGATATAGGCAGTACAGCAGAAAGGATGTCATGTTATAGTTCTTCAATTAAGGTATTTTGTCCTTAAGTGATTAATAACAATTGCTATCTGTATGTGTGTTTGACTTTAACAGTCAATAAGGAATTTAATTTTTACTTAACTTCCCCAAAGTGTTCTGAATGTCTTTCAGACAGGGAATACTTTCTGGTTTGTGAAGTTAGACAATAGCACTTATTCACAGTATAAAAGCAAGTGTTAGAAGAAAGAGAAAGGGAAGAATTACATTTCTGGGCAAGGGTTTTAGTGATTCGTAATGAAAAAAATCTTTTTTCCTTTCTTTACTCCACAGAGAGTAATTTATCTAACATGTCTGTAAGTGGAATTTCTCTGCAAGTTCAGAAATGCTACTGTAACTTACATTCATCCTTTCCTTTCATTTATTATCCAGAAGTATTTCTTCTTTTTTTTTTTTTTTTTTTTTTTTTTTTTTTTTGAGTTATTGACCTTTAAACCTGTTGTTATCAAACTGCAAGAAAGAGATAGGGACTCTTTTCAGCTGCCTTCATTCTCATGTGACCTGAAGGGAGAATAGGTTCAAAATAGACTAGTTCCTCCCAGGGAACAAGACAGAAGAGAAAAGCACTGTCATTTCCGAGCAGCACAGTGCTAGAGTAAACTCAGCATGAAAAAGGAAGGAGTAGCAGCACGTTAGAATTCTTCCTCCACAGCCTGGATTTTTACACAAGAGGGATTTGGAGGGTGCTAAAAAGCAGAGGATTTTAAAAAATACGTTGAAATGGATTATTTTGAAAATGAGATTTTAAGGAAAACTGATGTCTGACTGCTAGTAATACTGAAGGAATTTTTCAAAATGAGCATTGTTATGAAGCCAAGATCCCGATCTACCAGCTCCTTAAGGACTGCCGACGCAATGTGGTAATGTGGTTCGTTTGTTTCTTTCAGGCTCTCCTTCCTATTATGACACAGAGATATGTCCCAAGAAAGTCACAGGCATTAATTTTTATTTGATAGATTTTGCATGGTTGTTGAAGATGTTCAGCTGTTGAGTTGCACAATTATTAGTAAGAAGCAAAATCTTGTAGCTTTTTGTTGTAATATACAGTGTATATGGTTTTTAAAAAGAGAACCCTTTCCTACTTTTTGTAACACATTACGCAGATTTTACCCATTCAGCAGTCAGGTTCATTCCTTACAGTTAGATAACTTCTAAAAATCTTCAGTAGACTTACTTCAGTAGGAGAAATCATAACAAAAAATGTGCATTTGTGGAGGCTGGAGAGTAAAATGAAGTTATAATTTGTGTGAGCTATTTTGGGATGCTTATATGTAATTTTGCTACATAAATAGACTGACTGGTAGAGATGTGTCCTGGGAAGCAGCAGACTTTGTTGCAGCATGTGTAGAACGGTGCTGTGTTGTGCTGCTCTCTGGGGCTTAGAGGAGTGGAAGTAGTCTGTAATATTAATCTGTTTTTCTTGCAGATTTTTACAGTTATTAATCAGCAAAGCTTTTTCTTTTGAATATTTATTTTCTTTTTGCTTTTTAAGCATCACTTTATGCTTTTTAGAACTTTATAGGCGCTGACAGGACATCTTTCTATTAAGTATGAGAAATAAATTCCATTTATTCCACTCTTTTAATGTGTCCCACAGTTTATTCTTCTCTCTTAATAAAACCACTGTAAATTTAATAAACACATGATAGACTAATTGTTCAGATCTATATTTTGCATGTATAAAAATGTCTTTTAAAATACAGCTTTTTGATATAAATATTTTAATATATAAATGGCTGATGTGTTACTGAAAGATAGAGTAGTAACTAAATACAGTTCTTTGTGAGGAAAGACATCCAGTTAATTGAATATTAGCCTTATAAAACCTTTATGTTTCAAATAGTTTTGGCTCTGAGTTAAAGCCATGTCAGTATTACTGTTAAAGCGGTTAGTAATTTCTTCCAGTTATTTTTTACTGAAACCATTTTGTAGTAAAAGAAAATTAAACAAGTACACTAGTCAACCTAAAGAGTAGTCCTAGCTGCTCTCAGAAAGTGCTAAGGCAGAGTTCTGCTGAAATAAATGCAGTAAGTAGCGTCTCTATGTCTTTATTAAAATGCAGTACCATGTTGATAAACTAAATATTGCTAGTGTGCTACACTCTGCAGGGTGTCTCCAAGGAAGTGAGCTAAAACATACATACCTTAGCTATTACGTACAACTGTGCAAATAAATCAGTACCTCCGATTAAGTCTGCTTCCCCCCCCCCCCCCCCCCCCCCCGGTTGGTAACTGCTTCCATTAATTCTCAAAGGAAAAAAAATAGTTTAAAAGAAAAATCCTTGTAACTGATAGTTGCAAGCTAATTTGAATGCCGAGTATTCTGTCTAAAATACCTTTCTGCCTCCCTTTTGTTGCTGTTGCCTTTAGTTATAGCGCTAATCTGATATCCGAGAATACCTGTTCTGCTGGTTGTAAACCGGGAGTCCTCTGCTACCCTGCTGTTTGGGAACACGACCTGAGCTCAGAGGTGGCTCTCAGGGAGACACTTGAAGGCTGCTGGAGAGGGTACATGCTGTTCTCTGGCGGTGTGGAGCAAAGCCAGGCAGGCCCTGTCCCGACCAGAGGGAAAACGGAGTGCAGAGATAAAAGAGGATGGGAGGGAGCTGCTGGCTGCCCATGCCGAGCTCAGCTCCTGGCTGCCTCCGGGGAGGTGGCACCTGAGGCCGGCCCCCCCTGCCCACACTGCCCAGCCAGCAACCTTCAGGGTGGGCCTGAGACGGACCAGTTTCCGAACGGTCTGCTGGACTTCACTTTGTGTGCATTATTGCCTGAATCTGAGGGTATATACCTGTGGGTCGGCACCTTCCTGTCGGCACCGTCTCTAGGGGAGACTGGCAACACTATATTCTTGCCACAATATTAGTGCTTAGGGGCAAATTAAATCAGAGTTAAATCAGAAGCACTGGTAGGTATTCAGGCCAGAAGACAGGAAGAGCATAATTCTCCTTTCTGAATGTGTTGATAGTGATCCTACTCTATGTAAGAGGAGCAGGAGTGTCTCAGGGGAAGGAGAAGATGGGTCTCAAGAACACGGGGACTTGAGTGACAGGAATGTTTTAAAATATGGACACCCTTCTTGCAAATGTTTGAGAAAAAGTGATCCCAGGATTTCCTCTACCATTTTTCAGGTGGATAAAGTTCCTGTGGGGATCAGAAACCAGGCACCCAACACACAGAGGCCATTGAAAGTACAGAAGAGGCATAAAGATAAGACAGAGAAATGTCTGCTCTTGCTGCCCTGAAATCAGACTCCCTCTTTGTCCAAAAGATACAGTCAGTTCAGTATAAAAGCATATGTGTGGTAAAAGCATGATATTCTTTTCAGTATCAATATCAGAAAGCAATCAAAGAGTACCTCCACTGGTGGTGCTGTGATGCGTACCTCAGCTGACTTTGAGCAGGTGCAGGTGAGCCCAGGCTGTGCTTATGCTTTTAAGCTGCTTGGGTTGGGGATGGTTGCTGTATAGTGTGATGGTAGGATCTGTAGGCAAACCTCTTTCCAATGTGCCTTGGAAAATTTATCCCAATGTTATGATGAGTGCAGTAAAAGCAGATTGTTGGTATTTATACAGAACAAGAAAGTGACTTGCATAAGGGTTATTTTCTGTAATATTAATGCTGCTCAATTCTCCCACTCATTCCTCAGTTCAGGGTGTGATTGTGAAGTATGGTTTTATATCATAAATCTTCTGGAGAGTAATCTAGAGGGGATACATGACTGTGCAGACTATTCAACTAGAGACAGGTGATGTGTCTTTTTATCCCAGAGAAGAAATAATAAGGAAGTAAGGAAATCACTGTAAGTGAAACTTTAGCTGAGACAGCCAAATGAGAATAAGATTACATTTCTTTTACTATTTGACTCTGAACAGTTAAGCAGTGGTGTTCCACTTAAAATGTCATATTTCTGTTGATTTTTTTCCTTTTGTAATGAAATCTTACATGCATTAAAAAATCTATTTGGAAGAACTGAATTAAAATTTTGTAAGTTTAAATGAGAAGTTGAGAACATTTGCTTGATGGCAAGTCAAGCAAGCAGTCTAGGTTGTTGGACAGAACCTACCTGCTGGAAATGGTGCAGCTGATCAGATTTTAGAACTGCCTTTGTTCTACATGATACATGTAACTGGCCAAAAGAGCTATAAGCCTCTGGAGTATCGTCAGCTTTTTTCAACGATTCTTTCTGCATGATGTGACTAGAGATAGTTACCTGTTTACTTTGTGAGTTGGCATTACTGGGTTACTTGGCATTTTGTTTTTGTAACATTAGCCAGTTCGGGCTTTTCTGGGTTTTGGAACTTAAGGTTGATGGACCTAAAAAGGGCACAGCGTGTCTAGTGACCCAGAGAGCAGAGGTCTTCAACAATTCAGTCTGTGGTATTAAGTTAAACAATGCATCTGTTCTTACTTAGCTCTAGAAGTGAGTAATATTGCTTGTCTGCAATATGATGAAGTTCAGTATATTGGAAATTACTGAAAGATGTTGCCAAATATGGATTTCTCAGTCTAGGACATATTTATAGATAAGCGGGACAAAACTGATCTCTTGTATGGACTTTTTCTGACCCTTCATGTGTGGATCACAAGAGGAATGATAAATAAAATTTTGTCGAATGGAGACTATAAAATTCTTGTGGCTTGACATCAGTGAATAGCATTGTTTCTGGGACAGAAGAGCTAGAACAAATGAATGACCTGACATTCAGCTGTGCTGACCTCAGGTAGCCGCACTGGTTTCCTGACTTAAAGATAATGTGAAATAGAACTCTGCAATAAATGTGACCCAGTCTTTTGGTAGCCCTGTCTGACAAGAGGAAGCTGTGGCCACATCATACTGCTTAGGAACTGGCCATCCCAAAACATTTCAGTTCTTTGGTTAATCCCTTGGTGATAGCAAGCCTATTGCCATTACAAGGATGATGAATATATTTAATAAATGACACTGAATGAGTCATATACATTTGGTTATTATTAGCAGACCCATATTTAAAGTTAGCTGCTGAGTTCCAGAGTGGGAATCCGTGTGCTGGTGAGATCAACACCAAAACCATGGTATTCCTTGAAGGAATCATTGTCTACAGGGCAGAGAATATAAACATAGGTAAATGCAACTGTGGACAATATCAACAACATTCATATCACTTGGTTGCTAAAGGGTCAAGGTTTTTTTTGTTTCTGTGTTGGGTGAATTTTTTTTCCTCTCCAGTATTATGATTGTGTGAGGCATTGTTGGTGATATTGTTTGTCCCTTGTTACCATATCTTACAAAACTTCTCTTAAACGAAAGAGAGTTGGGAACCTCACAAAATATCCAATTGCTCTTTTAGTAGTTGAAGGTATTGAATAAGGTGCACTGGGAAAGTTCAATGCAAGCTACACACCATCCAAACTCATAGACAGGGATTGAAGTACAAGTATCATATGTAATATTGGGGAATTTTTGAATGTTGAGTAAAGCCTACAAGCTATAGATAGCCTCTCCTACATGACATCTGACTTTGATGGACTTCATAGGTGACTTCATTAAGAAAAATAGGCTTTTGTAAGCAGTCTGGGCCTTAAATCTGGACAACCATACAAATTCAAGGTGGTATATGTGTAAGATAATATAGGCTATTATTTATTGTTCAGTGCTAGTGAGGAAATCTGCACAGTGAGTGTGATGCTATTTTCCAGAATGTGATATGTTAAAAAGTGTTATTTTTACAAAATGAACGGGAAAAAAAATGCAGTTTTATCAACAAATTAGTGGTGGATTTTGAAATTATCAATTATTTTCTAACAGAATAAGACATTTCCTAATGGGCCTGGTGGATAGTTCTCCTAACCTAGTATTCTGTTAACACCTGTAGCAACAGGAACACCTGAGTCCCTGTCCAGTTTCTGCAGTCCATCATGCTGCCCAGCATTTAGTGTTGTTGTATTAGGGATGTTACAGGGTTCACCCTGGCCTTCTCTTTTGCAGATCATTTACATCTCTGTTTTCCTACAGATTTTCCTGATCTCTTTTCTGAATTTGTCAATAAACTGTCTCCCCCTAGAGACTTCTGACAACCTTTCTGCCTGTGTAGGAAAGCCACTTTCTTTACTGGGCTTTAAAATTAGTTCTGTCATTGCAGCATTTAATGAAAGAGTCTGCATTCACTGATTCAACAGCTTCATGATTCTGTAATATTCAGTTATAACCTCCTCAGCCTTTTCTTGTAGAAATGGAAAAGATGTAATTTTGTACTTTTCTTAACAGGCTACTGACCAATCCCTTGATCATTTTAGCTCCCAGTCATTGTATTTTCTCAAAGACAACTGTGTCCTTGAAATTCAAAGACCAGAGAACAGGCATTACCCAAGATGTGAGCACACCAAAGTTCTCACACAGTGGTAAAATTATAGCTTCTTTTTTTCTCAGCAACTTTGTGGATGTCCAGTATGCTCTTAGCTTTTTTGATTGCCATTTCAAGTAGAGCTAGTGATTTTAATAATTTTTACTGAGGGTTTTTTTAGCCTCTTTTTTTTTTTTTTTTTTTTTTTTTTTTTTGTGGCGTGTTCCCATCTCTGTATTTTTTTAGAGCAGAAGTATTAGACTTGTCAACATAAAATCCAGTTACTTTAACATTAATGTGATAGGAAGTCCTGTCTTGAAATAACAAGTGTGGTTTTATTAAACAAACAAACATTGCAAATCATGCCAAAGAGAACAAATTGTGAAGTGTGATTCCTGAAGAGAAAGGCAATCCCTCTGAGATACTTTCTTTCAAGCTACATCTAGATAAACTCATGTAAAATTCTTTCTCCACTGCACACAATCCCACAACTTAGTCCTCTGACACTCACTTGAGCGTACTAACAATTTTTCAGTTTTGCTGAAAATATAATCTTGTCTTTACAGCACACTTCTCACACCTTCTCCTTGAGCACATCTTGCATGTTACCAGCTTGTGGACAAAGCTCTGCTCAAATTCAACAGCCATGAGGCTCAGTGAAGATGTGGTACTTTGGAGTCTGTCTCTAGGGTAAAATAAGGGAGATGGCAGCAAGTTTCAAGGGGATTTCACTTGGTAGCTCTGCCTGAATGACCAAAAGCCCATTTACAGCTTGTTCAATTGAGGATAGAAGTTAGTCCCAAGCTGGATCAATGTTCAGATATCATGATGGAAGTCTTCTCCCTTGCCTTCCATTACACCATGTCTGAACCAGTGGTTTGCATTTAATTCCTCATTCAAGGGTATTTTTTTTCCTACCTTGTATTCTGAGAAACACAGTTATGGTGTAAGGCATAACAGGTGGGATTCAGCTCACCTAGACAGTTTTTTATTCTACCTGATCTAGTAACCTCTTGGTGGTGAGAAATACTTGCTCTCAGGGTGTGACATGTCTGTGACATATTTTAGATATCTGCCTCAGAAGAAGAGGTACTCTGGATGTCACTGATTTTATCAGCCTAAGCACCTCTCAAGATAAATTAATACATATACACAAAGTCTAACTTGTATGTGGACACCTGCAGTGTGCATATATAGCCAGATTCTTTCTGATGAAATTAACTTAGCTTATGTTAATGCATGCTTTAATATTTAGTAGTTTTACTATAATCTTATAATATAAGGGGAATATTCACATAAAATAAGGGAAGCCCAATATGGAATAGGAAGTATTAGAACACAACAGCAAGAATAAACCAACTACTTAGGCTAAATATAACATTGGAAGAACCTTGCAGTCAAAGTGAGGTCAATTCACAGCCATGAAATCGTTAAGAAGTGATGTCATCATTCCAATGACAGCACAAATTACTTAATCTCATTATTGTGATTCCCATCAGGTTTCAGCTATGGTGGTTTCTAATCCAGACTAATATGCACTAGAGCATGTTTCTTAGCTCACACTGCACAACTAGAAGTAGATTTTAGCACTTCTTTATTTGGTACCTTACTGATACTGTGAAGATGGGGCATTCATGACTTAGATAGGTGCATAATATGATATTATATGATCTTTAAATATTTTTTCTTTCACCAAAAATAATGAAAGCTTTTCAGATCTAAATTTTATAAAAAGACAGAACACTTTCAGAAGCTAAATGGCAGAAACAGATTTGTTCATCTGACCTCATTTTCAAGGATTTGAGAGGGACAGAGAAGAGCCCATGATTTAAATTTGTTGCTTCTCTATTTAATTTGCCAGTTTTATAACAGCACTTTTTGGTGCCTTTATAAATACACTCAAATACTAATACACTCAAACCCTCACATACTAATTCAAAAATAATTTTCTCTATAGTTGTTTAAGAAATATTTTTCCCCTTCTATCAAAATGTTAAACTTAAAAAAAAAAAAAAAGAGGATTGCTTCAGCAACATAAATAACATTTTCTTTGTCAGATTTCTTCAAATAAATACAGCTCAGATCAATTAAAAATTAATTTTTGTAGCTTCATTGTGCTTTATTTCACTTTAGCAATATAAAGTCATTATTGAAATAAACTATTTGAATAAAAAATCAGCTTAAACTAGGAAAAAAGGAATTTATTTTTATTAAAAAACATGTTTCAGTAATTCTGAAATTTATCCTTAAATTAGGTAAATATATTAGTTATCTAAATTTTGAAGAATTTCCCATATGCAGCTATATAATACCCTACAAAAAACCCCTCTCTATAGTGTGTACCCACAGCAAGTTTAAAAAAAAGGTCACAAATGCTATCTTCACGCAGTAGAAGACAATTCGTGGCCAAGAGTTGCGTGTTGGTGCTTGTGGGAGTGCTCTGGGTGCTGGTGGGATGGTGCTGTATCCAGGCCAGTTAACCCTCTGGCACCGTGACAGGCTGCCTGTGGAAACCCAGGGAATAACTCCACGTGGTGTTGTACTACATCTCATAGCTGCTGCCAGCGTCCACCCCCACACACACACCAGGGCAGATTACAGCAAGTGCTTTTAGGAAATTCTTTCCGAGATGTGTCTATGGAGATGTAAACAACCAGTCACTATGGAAGCTTCTTGGGTGCTGCTGCCCTGACGCGTCCCCTACACGAGATCAGTTATATAAGATCATCTTCTTCTCAGAGCCTTATATTCATAAGCATCTTTGTTGTCTCAGATGTTTCCACATTTAGTAGTTTGAAGCTTGTGAGCAGTGCTTTCGTTTGATGTGTGGTATTCCCTTGGCTTAACCAACATACATTTTTTCTCTCTTCCTAGCCCTCTACATATGCCTTATTTACTGTGCTCTGACATTGTAACTAGTTTACCTTTACTTCCTACATTTGCACGTTTTCTGTCCCAGTTTCCTCTCCAACTGAGTTAGAAATAATCTTTGCCATTTGAATACCATTAAAATTTACCTACCTGCCATTAAAATTCACCTACCTGCCAGAAAATGGTTCTTTTCATATTAACTTCACTAAATGAAAAAAATATTGGTTTCACACTTAGCCTTCAAAACTTCCAGATACAAACCAGATATTTTTATATCTAAAACTGAGCAACTGTGTTACTGCAGCATCCATCCTTCCTAGTTCAACATCTGTACTGTTTGATACCCTTATTGCTGTATCATGAATACAGATATGTTTGAATCTGTTTAATGTTTTTAGTATATTTGCACTTTAGATGTGTGATGTCCATGAAGCTGGTAATTTCCTTTGGTGGAAATGTGCATATATACTTCAAATATACCATCCATATTATGCGGTACAACTTACAGTCTCCTTGCTTGTGTCTGTGTATTTTCCAGGTGTGTCCAGTGAACAAAAAATTTTATTTACCTCTCACAAGTTGTATGTCTTCATATTTAGTGTGAGAAAACACAGTGTGATAAAGCCTGTGCTTCTTATGTTCTATAAGACCAAAAGAAGCACACCACATTTCCATAAGTGAACCTCTTGGTGTTACTGGTATTTAATCTTGCTGACTTCGTTGCATGCCATCCTAAGAGGTGTCTGAATTAAACTCTATGCATAAATACCTTTTTTCTTTTCCAAATTCTTTTGTTCCAGTCAAATATGTTTCTTTGGTAAAAATCTTTCTTTCATCTATCGTTTATTGTGTTCTCCTTTGGTATAGCTTGAGGAATTTTTTATATACACAAGCCTAATACAACACTCTCAGCTCTCACATTTAAAAATTAAATATTTAATGACTATAGAAAATATTGTAAATTTCACAGATTAAAAGGTAGTGGAAAGTTCTGTTGTATTTAAAATTTTACCATTTTCAGACAATCCTCACTTATGCTTGCATAGTCAGAACAGGAATCCCTTTATGTCCAGACGGCTTTTCATAAAATCAGAAATGACATCCTAATACAGACAAGTATATCCCAGATTTTCTCTGAGCCCTCTCCCAGGGACTTCTGGGGAGCCTGGCCTTCAAGTTTAAACATTTGTGTTAACCTGTGCTGTTTTGCCAGGTGATGTTCTGGACCTTTTTTTTTTTTTTTTTTTTTTTTGAGAGGGAGTTTTATAAGTGTGTGTGTGTGTGTGTGTATTTACTTCTTATTCTTGATTCATATGTATATTTACTTTGCATGCCTTGCATGAAGATGGTGTGATAATGCTTTTATCTGCTGGTGTTGAAGTGTTCACAGGAAAAAGGAAATACAGAAGAAGGACATTTAATAGGCTGATATGTCAGTTCACAGATGCTGGATAGATTTTGTCTGATTTCTGTGTGCAGTTTTTAATTACTTTTCATCTGTTAAATCTGAAACTGCATTAAAAAAAAAAAATGTTGTCAGGTATAGCCCCATTTTGTGGAGAGAAATATGACGAAGTAAAGATGACCATTTAAAAGTCAGCAGGCCTGTGCTTGCAGTAAGAGTGTGAGGCTTCTATTTAAGCTTCCTCTGACAGACCCAATAAGGGTAAAATGGAACACATTTGTCAATGACAAATGGAAATGTAAGGTCATGAAAGAACAGCAGTAACATCAGAACCTCAGGTAGTAGATGTTCTGGTTATACTCATCAGCAGAGGTGTTTTAGTGGCAGAGTCCATGTTAGTCCCTTGTTGCATTCCTTGCATTATTATTTTGGCTACCAAACACTCAGAGTTACCCTGAGAAGTTCAGTCATGGAAAGGGGAAAAAACCCACCATAAGTTCTTACTGGCTGTAAAGGGAACTAAGACCCTGAAGGGATCCTTTGCTGATGCTGGAGTCTGAAGACCCTTTTCCCACTCGCTTTCGTTGCAGCACAAGTTTTCTTCAAATTGTTTTCAGTGATGTGGAACCAATTAAAAATGTAAAAACACCTTTCCATTTGAGCATGATTCTGTAAAACATGGCTTAAAATTAATTTGCAGTAGGCAGCTAGGTCAAAAGGAGCATTTACAGATGTTGTTAATGATTCCAAATGAGTTTAAGGTTTTCTTTATGTCATCATGGATTTTACATTACTTTAGTCTAAAAATATTACTGAATTCTGAAATTGAAATATATAAACTAAAATAATTTGATTTCCTACTATTATTCTTTTTATCTCTTGCCAGTCATTCAACCACCTGGACATGAAATAATTCATGCAATACAGGTTGCAGTTTCAAATATACTCTGCTCAGCCCTGGAATCTTGTTTACTTGGTAACAAAGGTTCATTTAAATGGAAAAAAATTACAATATAAATTAAGTAAATGCTTTTTTACAGCAGCAGACAATTGGGCTATGATGGCTTTTCATTCCTGGCTCATATTCTATCTCTTGTTCCATTCTTTTCTAAATTTCTTTAGGTTTATTTACCCCTTAATACCCACTGTTTCACAATTTAATTTTTCAGAGGTTCTAAAAAGTCAAACCAGTCCTGATTGTATTCTGTCAACAGAACAGAGCTGAAAGAAGAATTGGGTGTGTGTCAGGAACTATTGTGATTTGTTTCTATCTAGACTGAATAACAATGATGTTTCCCTGACTTATTTTCTGCCTTTATTCTGCAGTGTAAACCTCTGCATGAATAAGATAATGAGATAGTAGATGTGTGCCTTTCCTGTGATAAGGGAAAAAACATTCCACTCAAGTCACTCTGGCTGTTCTTTGGTTTGTGTCTCATAGAGTGAACATTTTGGCTGTCTTTATATCCTCTCATAACTCTCAGTTCTTTTCTTGTGCTTTAGAAAACAGACTCTTAAAATTTGAAATGTGATGTTTCCTTGTATCTAGCTCATGATACACCAAAACCTGCACTGTAAGAACCCAAATACCTCCAAAGTTTCAGCATTCCTGCTCAGTGCTCTGTGCCCATTTCTACAACTACTCTATTAGCTCTGGAAGACAGTCAGTGTCCAAAGAGTTGACTAGATTGTCACTTTCTCCCTCTCTTTAGTATATTGATGTCCTGATTTGATAGATTTATCTGCCTTAAAATGCTGACAGTTCAAATACTTTACAATAGAAAGAATTCTGTGATTTGGAGCCCAAAGACAGTAAAACTGTCCACCAGGCTGTTACCACTGTTACCTGTAATTACAGGAAATCCTTGTGATAATAATCTCTCATTTTTATCCACATATAGAGGAAATCTGTCAAGAATCAAGGAGTAATTGACACGGGGGGGGGTGGGGGGGTGGAATTACAGTATTCAAGTATTCAATATACACAGCATAAGGGGTCTTTTAAAAACTAGAATATTTTTGAAAGGCAAGAGAAGAGAATACATGAATCAAAGCCAATGGGATCCCTTAGTTTAAGTTTGCTGATCATCAGTGATAGGCCCTACCATTGCATAATTCCTTACTTTTTAAAAGTTCGACCTATTCTGTGTCAGTTCTCAAGCAAACTGTTTAGATATCCTTCATTTAATGAGCTGGAAAATGATTCTGGCTGGCTCTGTGATATTGAATCTGATATTGAATCTGTGCCCTTTTCAGCCTAGTCTGCAAAAGCTTATTTTTTGATTTATCCTCTAGGGAACACTGGCCAAGTTGATCTCTGATTTTGTTTTTGTTTTAATGTCTCTTTTTACATTAGTCAAGGCATGATAGTCACCTCAGTGCCATCTGCTCTGAACTCCATGCTGTTAAGGAAAGATCTATGCTTGCCTAGGTATCAGTATGACCAAAATGATTGTTTAGGTTTGTTGCCATGTAGAGTCCAGAACATTTGGGAAAACATTAAGTGACTCAGTTGATATTGGCACAGGCACTGTTTTTATGCTTGATAACACTGTGATTAGTGACTTAATTGTTGTTTTCCATTCTTTAAGGGTCAGAGACACGAGCTGGGAAAACATTAGGAACCACTTTTTGAACCCCTAGTGGTGGCATCAGCCTTCATACGTTTGTGGCAACTCAAATACCACAATTGCTTATTCAAAGGACTTTTTCTCTTACAACAGTGATCCCAGTATCAGTCAGTTTGTAACTGATGTTCTTGTGGTTACAAACACGCAGAGAGACCTTCCCAGTGCATCTGAATTCCACCTGTAGAGATCTGCATTTCCATAAAGCCAGAGAACCTTAGAATGGTTTGTGTTGTAAGGGACCTTAAGGATCATCTATCTGCAACCTCCTTGTCATGGGCAGAGACACCTTTCTGTCACTAGGTCGGGTTACTGGCAACCCCATCCAGCACAGCCCTGAAGACTTCCAGGGATGAGGTGAACATGCCAGGGTTTGGGCCTTGCTCATATTCATCAGCAGTGCCACAGTTTTTCTTTGATTCACAGACAGTAATTACATTTGCATTTTTGGCAAGCAGGATGTTCACAGCTGTGAAGCAGTGTATTTTTCTCCTCGGTATATCCATTCTTGAAAAAGGCTGGAAATGAATAACTAGGAAATGACATTTTGTAAAGCCATCACAGCTTTTCATCTTGTCCAAACAGCTTTTCCACCACAGAAATATTTCCCTCCCCCACAGTTTCTCCCCACTTTAGTAAGACGACCATATGACTTTGTTACTTATACTGTGCATTTATAACTTTCTAACAATTATTTATTTCAAAAGTAAAATATTGCTTTGTATTCATGCCATTAGTATGCCATAAGTATCTTTACATGGTATGTATCATTAGACGGATGGGAAGCATGCATTTTTCAGTTTCCAGTAGCTCTTCAGAATGTTTTGCTTTACTGCCTAAAACTGATTGATTTTCTAACCACTAGTTACATTCTTATTGGTTCCTGGTACTAGAAATAGTTCCACATGATTCATTGTAACTAAAAGCTAAACACTGTATCTTTTTTTAACATTCAGATTGGCCAGCTGCTCTGCTCTCTCTGCTTTCTCCATTTTTAATTTTTTTTTTAAGTGCGTGAATCTTGTCAAGGATTTTGTCATAAAAATCCTGGTGAATAATGATTTTGAGAGGAGACTTCTGAACCTCTCTGACCTTGCTGTCTCTGTGTGGCTCAGAACCAGCATCTGGTTTCAGAGTTACTTTCTACTTCATTTGATGTTAAATGAGCCTCAGACACGGTATTCATTGATGGTAAATCAAAGGACCCATTTCCTTAAATTTAGCTTTGCAATATCAGGTCTTGTGCAATATTTTTTATTGCAGGTTGTTGGAAAAAAAAATTAAATCCAGCTTCCCATAAAGGATGGAATATAGAGACAATCACAGGCATTACTGCATAATGTAACAGTTCTTGAAGATTTAAATGATACAGATACTCCCATAATTGTTTATTTCACTTTCTCGGGTGCCATAGAACAGTATGAACTTTAATATTTGAAATATAAGTAAAACTTCTCTGCCTTTCCTTTCTACTTTAAATATTCCTTGAGGAATTTATTTTGTTTTAATCAAACATTTAATTTCTCAGGCATACTATCCCTGAAATTGTACAAACCCAGGAATATTCTGAAAATTTATGCTTACTAAATTGCACTTTTATGTTGACACCTAAGTTCAATAGCAAAAGCTGTGTTCTCTTAGTGCTACTTCATTCATGCATTAGAGAAGTCAAATATTAATTTAGTTTCTGTTCTCATTGCCTTAACTTTTAACAATCACAGAAAAGTTTCAAAGAGGAAAATAGTACACAGAGCTCCTATCTTTTTTAATAGCCTGCTTTTCTAATGGATAGGCATGGGTGGATAGGTGTTTCATGCCTATCCATGAAAAAGCCATGGCTGGGATGGATAGGAACAGAATATTGTGAGAGATTACCTACTGATGAGGCTTCTTTAATGCAAAACTACAAGATTCCCAGGAGGACATACTTGTCCATGTGCTGTCCTGGCAGGGTTGTGTAGTAGGATATTCTAAGCACATATTTAGCCACTGACAGGTTTTTCTCCTTTATACCTCACTAATGTTTCATCTGGTGCATTAATTCTCCATTAAACTTTTTTAATTATATAATTTATTTGGTTCTTTCTGTTATTGTTCTGAAAAAAAGAACCCAAACCAAACAAAACCAAACTATTTAATTCTGTCTGAAAGGATAATTCAAAATGGTTTTATGAGTCTTATAGAAGTACAGCTTGTTGGGAGTAAAAAATAAAATCAAATTTTAAAAAAACCCAATCAGCTTCTCACCTGAAGTGAAAAAGATTTTCATCTCATTTGTTTCATTGTCTTTTTTTGGTTTTTTCTCTTGTATTTTCTTTTCCTCCATTGTTCCCTTCTTTTACATGGAAATTACACAGAAGTATTTGGTTTAGTGTCTTCTTCCACTCTATTTTCATGGAGGGGATCTTGAAAAGCTCATGTACCAAAACAAGTAAATAAGCTAGTCTTCTGTTCTTCTTATTCCTTCCTATGTTTTCTATGAGGAAAAGCAGTAAATTTTCTGAATTTCTTATTTCTCACCTATGTCTGCCTTTGATACACCCTTAAAAACCAGTGTTTCTGAAATTTCTACTGCTCTTATTACTACTCCTAAAGTCCTACTACCAAATTAAAACTCCTCCTACTAAAATTAATTCATATTCATTTTAGGTAGCACAAAGTTTTTTTTATTTATTTTGTTTTGGTCATTTTTAAGGATCAGAACTCTCGGCACTTTACAAAGTTCCCATTTTGCAGGTAGGGAAATGTAAGCACAGAAGGGGATAAAATGATTCAGCCAGGATTACTCACACAGTGAGAGAACAGGTTTTGTATGCTCTTGTCCTACCTTATTTCCACAAAAGAAGCAAATGTAACAATAGTTTGTCCCTCCTTCAGCTGCCTGGGCACCTTCTCCACTCTGCTTAAGGTTTCTCCTTGAGAGCCAAAGCCTGTCCATGAATTTTACCCCAGACCGTGGGTTAGACGCAGTGGCGGATGGCGCAGATGCAGCGGCGCCAGCTGCGAGGGCACATCGCTGCTGCCGTCTGCTCCGCATACCTACACTGAGTTTTGCTGAAAAGAAAAGCACTGCCTGAAAAGTGGTACAGTGACATTTTTCATCTGTAGGGACTGATGAGAGATAGTGGGCTTTCTCCTTGCTCTCTTGGACTGTGCATTTTGTAATGTTTCCTGAGTGATATAATCTCTTGGCGCCACCAATTATGGCACGTCCTATCCCAATTTTAGTAATGACATCAGGATCAAGAAAATAGACTTTTGGAATAAGTTACCCGGCTCTCTTTTTCAAAAAGTCAAGTAAACCATGCACAATTTTTCCTGGAAAATTTCTTTATACAAAAAAAGTCCTTATGCCTTTGATTTTTTTTTTTTCCCCCTACTTGTGAACATGTCATGTTGATAATTTTGACCTAAGAAACTCTGTAGTCCAGTTTTTATTATTCATCCAGACTTTGCAATGATTTTAGTTTAAACATATATTCTTTTGGTGTTTGGGGAAGGGCCTGTGGAAAGCATGAAAGAAGACAGCAGGTTTTGCCCAATGGAGAATGGCAGCAGATGAGTTGTTACAGCAGGGAGAATGGTTGATGGACAAGAGCAGTAGAAAGCAATCATCCTCCCTCCCAAAATTTTAGTGCAAATTTGAGCACAAATCTTATTCTATGGAATTGGTTTCTGCTTACAGATAACTCTAATTCTGGCTGAAATTTTTAGAGACATTTTTAGCTGGCCTTGGTATAACTACAGATATATATTTCTGCATGGGGCAAGACTGACTTGTAAACTTCAGTAAAATTAATTAATCTCGTGTTCTCTGTAAGAATTTCACAGTAGATTTTGTTTTACAATACACGGTGATTTTTAACAGCTCTGGCTTGCCAGGTGGCTCCCATTTATTAAAACAAGGTGTATTTTTTTTCCAGCTTCTCTTTCAAATAACTACATATAATCTGCTTGCAGGTTTGTTTAATACTCGTAAAAAATGCCTTGCTACAAGAAATGTAAATTAGTATTTCTGTTAATACATTCCTGCACAGAGAAAGACTCACTCCTTTGATGAGGCACACTTAGATTAGCGCTGTGTGTGGCATCTGAAGACTGTAGCAACCAGTGTTAAAGGTTTTTCTCTCATTTCTATTTTACTTTTTTTTTTTTTTTTAATAGTCCTTGAGTATTTTTAGACTTCTGTTCATTTAGATATTTTCCAAATGAGAGTTGCATAATATGTGTAATCACTTTACACCTCATATTTTCTTTATTTTGTTAATAGCTAAAGCACTATATTTATAGCTTGGTAGGTTTTGCTTTGTAACACTTGCTTTCAGAACCCAACAGTCATATGTTTCATAAGAATCTTACAGTGACTGCTGGAAACAGACAATATAGGAGCACAAGAGATTGCAACAAAAATATGCTTATATTACAGTAGTGGTTAATCAAAATGAGACTGTGAATGAAGTGTTCCAATGATCTTGAGGATAAGCAGAAGATGAATTAATCCAGCACGCATTATAATCAAAATGGAGTATGTTCTTCATCTGTGCACTAACTGTTAGAAGCAAACCTGCAACACTGCATTTGAAGTCTGAGATTTCTGGTGGTCTGCCATTAATAGCTGTTGGTAATGCTACTGCAGGCTGGAACAGAAAACTGGAGATAAGCAATAGTAAATGCAAGGGTCTTCAACACATGCTGAAGTATATACACAATAACTCGATATCCATGTTATTATGACTAAAAAGTCAAGCATAAAAGCCAAGATTACATTTGGCTCTGGAACTTTGGTTTAGCCCCATGCATAAATTTGCTTACGTGGTTCCATATTATTTTTACTTCACTGAGTACTCAAAACAAATGCAACCCAGTTCATGAGATACTCAGTATTTTATAATTTCCTTGCTCCTCATTATATGGTCACATGCTTTATTGACAATCTGCTGTTCATATGTAATGTAAAAGCAGCTCTAATGCTTTCATTAACTTTTCAATGCTGCTCACCACTATGACACCTTACTGCTTCTCACAGATTATTCGACTGATTTTCATATCACCTTTGTGATAGAAGGCATTGTTACCAACCTTATTTAATAGGTATTAAACCACAGTGATTAAAGTGAAAGTATTACCTAACACAGACATTCAAAATGCAGTGTCTAGGACTTTGGTTGTTTGATTTCTCTGCATAGAATGACTCTTGTACTCAGAGCATAGTTTCAATGAAATGGTGAGCAAATGATGTGGGGCTGAGTTACTAGGGAGATGTAGCACTTCTACTTACTTCTTCTTACCCTTTTCCATTGGCATTCACTTTTAGCACTCCTAGAGGGAGAACAGGATCTGATGGACCTTTGATCCTTCTTGAGCAGTAGATGCTCAGAGGCTCTCAGTTAATCTGTGCTTGTGGTTGTTGATGGCTTGAGCATGTGGATACCTCAAGAACAAAAAACATTTAACGAGTGATGCAGGATAAAGTTGGTGTAAGTGACTGGTTCATCATCAGGTGCTGTGCAGCTTGAGCAAATATTATTTTCATTTCCTAATAATAAAATTGTTCTTACTTCTTGGTAGCCCTTTGATCAGTACCTATCTTCTGCAGCGCAAGACACAAATACCCCACTAACAGGGGTTTCTCCTCAAAGTCCTCCGAGACTTTGAGCAAGAGAGGAAATTTTAAAAGAATACTGCAGTAGCACTTCAGTATTTTCAATAATGTTGGTACATGAGGCAGCAGACTTAATCTTGGCCTATACTTATAACTTTTTGGAATTTATGAAAAGGTCCACAGAGTCAGTAAAAAACCCACAACATTTTGCAGATACTTGGCTAAATGCGTGCTTCATGCAGCAAAATATGAGTCACTAGATTATCTCACAAAACATTTTCCAGAATGTCTTAAATATGAAAAGATATAATTTTCTCTGCTGCTTTCTATCAACAGTTGACCCCTTTTCCCCTTAAAAACTTGGAAAGAAAATTGCAGCACAGAAATTAGTAATTTAGCAACAAGAAAAACCAGTCCTATAATGCAGAACACCAGGTAGCCCTCCTAAGTAATGTTATTAAGCATTATAATAATATATTTGACATTAAAATAATGTCCTGAAAAACAGGGAAAAAAGGCCCAAATGATTCATTGTTGTAGGTTATAATTTGCTTTGGACTAGTGGTGTGAATTATCTTTGACATTACGTGCACTCAGTGAATGCTCAGGGTCTAACACAGGTGTGAGTGCATACACACAAGATAATTCATCTCAGCAATCTTCCAAGGTTAGTTTACATTTGGTAAACTAAATACAAAAATACAGTATAAAATAAAAAAACAATTCAATATTTAAAAAAATTAGAAACTTAAAAAACAAAACCAACAACAACAACAAAAAAAACAAAGCAACAAAAACAAACAAACAAACAAGCAAAAAAATCCAGTACCTGGAGTTTAAAGAACTGAAATGAACTGAAGTGGAAAGCTTGAAACAATTTTGCTAAACCAAATTAGAAAACTTTTAGAACTCTTAAGGTCTTAATACCTTGAGTTTTTCCCCTTTATAAAATATATAACTTACTTTCAGTGATAATTCCTGTTAACATATCCCAACACAAATTCTTGTGGAAGTAGAATTCGTGTGTGATTTATTGCCAGCAATTACTTATTGCAGTGAGAGGAATGCTACAATGGTGTGAGGCAAAAAAAAAAAAAAAAAAAAAAAAAAAAAGTCAAATACAGTTGCGCATCCTTTACTTAGAGCTTTCATTGTCATGGGAAATCTAGAACAATACCTAAAGAAACAACTGCAATTTCTTATCCAGCTGTATCCTGTCCACCATCCTCTGAAGCTGGCCTTGATTTCATGTTGATATTTATGTGTGCCCATTGTACTGGCAGAGCAAATCATCTTTTATGTGCAAGGTCCCTATAGTTTGGGCTTTACAGCTTCTCTTTGGACCTTTCTGCCCGTAGCCCTTAACTGTTCTCTTCAATGCACAATTTTTGAAGAAAAGGTTGCTTAAGGTCAGTTGCGCAAGGATTTAATAACGACGAGCTAAGTGATGGTGAGGATTGCAGATCCTCTTATCATAATGGTCACACCTTCTGGCTCACTGGGTCTCTTTCTAAGAAGGACCTGGGCCTGTTTGAACGAGTGTAGAGGAGGCCACAAGGATGAGCAGAGGGCTAGAGCACCACTTCTGGGGAAACAAGCTGAGAGAGCTGAGCTTGCTCAGCCTGGAGAGGAGAAGGCAGATTTAGAACACCAGGGAGACATTAGAACACCTTCCAGTACCTGAAGGGGGCCTACAAGAATGCTGAGGAGAGATATTTTATGAGAGAATGTATTAACAAGAGACAAGGTAATGGCTTTAAGATGAAGAATGATAAATTTAGATTAAACATTAGAAAGAAATTGCTTGTTGTGAGGGTGGTGAGCCTCTGGAGTAGGCTCCCCAGGAACACTGTGAATGCCCCAACCCTGGAAGTGTTCAAGGCCAGGTTGGATGGAGATTTAAGGAATCTGATGCAGCAGAAGGTGTATTCCCTCTTGTCACAGGTGTGTTGAAACGAGATCATTTTTTGGTTCCTTCCAAATCAAACCAGTCTATGACTCTATCATATTATGTTGTGTTTTCTGAAATGGGAAAATAGCATGGAGTAACTTCCACCCCCTGTCGCAGGGACTCTGCAAAAGATCTTTGCCACTAATCATGGGGTAAATGTAACCATTTCTGTGAGCTAGTGTTCCTCACCACTGGGGCTGCATGTGATGATGCTTCAGAAAGGCATGCTTTGCTGGGAAGCTTTGTAATGCATATTAGTGTTATCCCTTGGAATTTTTTAAACTGTATTATGGACCTTATGTTTTCATGACTGCTGTAGGGTATTGATTTAAATATTACAGGTCTGAGAAATTACCACTTTTCCTACATGCTTGCTTTCTCACACCATTCATAAAAGATATATAAGCAATTTCATTGCTTTTGATAATGGTATACAACTGGATTCACAGAAAGAGGAGGCTGAGCTCTTTCACTGTATTGATTTTTTGTTCTCTGGCACAAGTTTGGTTCTCAACCAAATTTGTTCTGCTGATATCTTAGGAAAACTGCATTTTAACTAGGATTAGAAAATATGCTTGGTGGATGGTTTGCATATTTTAATGATTTTCTAAATAAACATTTTGAATTTTATTTTACTACATTTAAAATAAGAGAAAATTAATGGCACTGTGTATTACGGTAAATTCATGGCATATGGTCACACTTAGTGCAAGTTAGTTAAGTATCCCAACATCCAAATACTGCTCAAAAAGTAGTGGTGCAGAAAAAGAAGTTGGAAGGGTTGGATCAAAACTCATCCTGGAAAGAAAAAGTTTTTCTTGAACTTTCTAAAGAAATTAGGTAAAGCAATTTTAAAAAAAAATTTGAAGGTAGCTCAGTATTTATGCTGTCCAGAGAAACCTAAAGAGGCTCAAGAAGTGGGTGCAGGGGATTCTTAGGAAGTTTAGTAAGACCAAGGTGCAGGACTTGGATCAGGGCAACACCTGAGAGCATGAACAGATCAAGAGCAGCTCCAGGGAGAAGGGCTTGTGAGGCTGGACATACCCCAGCCATGGGCACTCCCAGCCCAGAGAGCCAAACGTGTCCTGGGCTGCATCCAGAGCAGTGTGGGCAGCAGGGCCAGGGAGGGGATTCTGCCCCTCTGCTCTGCTCTGCTGAGACCCCACCTGCAGAGCTGCATCAGCCCTGGGGTCCCAGCACAGGGAGGACATGGACCTGCTAAAACAAGCCCAGAAGAGGCCACAAAGGTGATCAGAGAGATAGAGCACACTTTCATAGTAGGAAAAGTAGAGTCAGATCTATGCAGCCTGGAAATGAGAGGGATTTGGGATGACCTAATTTTAATCTTCAAGTACCCAAAGGGGGTTTACAGGAGGGATGGAGAGGGACCATTCACAAGGGCATGTAGTGACAGGACAAAGGGAAATGCCTTCAACGTGAAAGCAGGTAGGTTTGGATTAGACATTAGGAAAAAAAAAAAAAAATCTTTACTGTGAGGGTGGTGAGCCACTGGAACAGGTTGACCAGGAAAGCTGTAGATGCTGCATCCCTAGGGATCATAGAATCGTAAATCCGTAGGATTATAGTATGATTTAAGTGAATGGTGACAGATAGACTGCAATCAAATAATGACAGTAATAGAATGGAGAACCATCAGTCCAGCTGGGATTGCACTCCTAGAAATGCAGTTGAGGTGTACCTGCAGCAAAGGTACATGGGGGTGGCAGGGATCAGCGGGCTTGTGGGGTACCTGGAGCACCCCAGGTACCTAGTCTTTCTCCTGTCTGGATTAAGAGCTTCTGTTTTTCAACATTCTTTTTCTCAGATTGCCCAAAATACTTCTAATTCTTTAACATTTTCTGCAGATTTTCTCATTCAGATCTCAAGCTGCCAAAGATTTCAGCAGAAACACTGGGGAAAAGAGTTATGTCAAAGTCTCGGTGGCTTTTTTGTTGTTGTTGTTATCCAAAAGAAGGAATATTAGTCCCATTAGGTCTATTAGATCAGAAGAACCATACAAAGTGAACTTAAATCTAGCAAAATCATGAACAGATTACATTTCTTGGAAATTAGTTTTCATTTCATTTTTCTTGTGGTTCTCATTTGAATTGTTGTTATACTAAAGACAACAATTTCAGCTTCAAAGAAATAGCAAAACATCAAATCCATGTGACAGGATCTGGAATCTGGCATTCTATTTGAACATCACATTAGTAGAAAGAAGTTCACTCCAAAGACCAAGTTTAGAGAATGAAACTTGCCAGGTGAGGGATGATATTCTCTCTGATGAAAAAATAAAAGGAATTACAAAGGAAATCCCAGTATGGCTGAGCACAACAGGCAATTTGATTTAGCAGCTGCCTTAAAAATCTTGTTTCATGCCAAATGGATAGACCACTGAGGTATAATTAAGAATAATGATGTGACACTGTGGAAAGCACATCCTCAGTTGTGCCAGGAAACTGTTCAAATCTGAAGTACCAAGGAAAGTGAACAGTCATCACAGGAAACTCCTTGCTTGGAAATTTCATAACAAAACATGAAGCAGTTTCTTTTGAGAGACTGTATTTCCTGAGATGCCTGCTAGAAGAACATGTCACAGGAGAAAAATAGGTAGTCAGAGTTCCCTTATTAACATGTTTGAGTTGACCTGTTCTTACAAACCAGTCTGCTTCATTGTTTTCGTTTTCGTCCTACACATCTTCTATTTGTCTCTTTCCTGTGCTTTTAAACACTAAGTCTAGTAATTTTAGATCTAATATTAAGCCTTCTACACTCAAATGTTTCTAAAACCAGTTATGCCAAGAGGAAAAGCCAAGTTCTACTGCTAAAAAAAATCATGAAATGTCACATTTTATTCATTTGCTTGGAATTTTGATACTGGAAAATCTATCCACACCACTTCTAAATATGGAGTTAATCATAGGGCTTGCTTTCTAAATTGCTGAACTGGAAACTCAAAGCCAAAACCAGACAGTTGGCTTGAATTCTACAGTTGTACATGAAAATTCAGATTCAGATCATATGTTCCGTTTAATACAGTTTGGTTACAATTGACTGGAAATATTTTGAGTAATGGAAGGCAAACATTTTTCTTAACTTTGCTACAAAGAAAATAAAAATATCAGTTCACATATAAGCATTTTTTTCTTTGAATGGAGAGAGTAGGCATTATATTCCTTCTGAAATATCAATACAAATATTTAATTTCCTTTTCTTCCCACATTTTACTGAGTTTTTGTTTGTTTGTTTGTTTGTGGGTGGGTTTTTTTGTTGGTTTTGTTGTTTTTTTTTTCCCCCTCCTGATCCTGTAAGTTAGCCTCTTCAGCCTCTAAAATATTCTGGGAACCTGTGGCAGGAGCAGACTAGTGACAAATTATTTCTTTATGATAAAAAAAATTCTAAAGTTTTATCTCTTACTTAGGGATAACAATACCTGACTAAAACAAGGGACACCCAAATCAGCTGTTGTCACAATTTATTGCTTAGTTTATTAATAAGCAATAAAAAGGCCCAAGTGAAATCACAAAGAGCTACAAGCAATCTTAGATATAGGCACACTGTGTCCTTTCTCTACAATCTTCCATATTCATGGTGCATGGCATCTGTGGTGACCCAAACTTATTATTGCTTATTTAAATCTGAAATAATCCAAGCAATAAACTCAGATTCTGCTTTTGAAAGCAGCAGCCAATCCTTCCCTTTCTCCAGCTGCTAAAGCCTCCTTCCCCAGAGATGGGCTCCTGTCCTAGGGCACAAACAATAAATAGTTTACTCTTTCCTTGGAACTTTATAGTTTCATTACCTTGTTTTTACTCTAAATTAGATCCTGATCAAAGGGAGTTGCTGCAGGGCAAGTCTACTGTGATAATTTCAGTGAATTACAGCTGCTGTACCAAATGCACTTGTTTCATATTGGGATTGAGCTACCAGGTGAAAAAACAGGACGTGGCTTCTTGGAAGTGAGGATACTGAGATGTGTATATAGGTCATAGCACAGATGGCTGGAGAGATTGCTTGACACTAGGACAATGGACTCCTTTGATGGAGGAAAAAAATTGTTCCTCTAGAACTTGCCTGTCCCTCTGTAATGCTAAAGATGGCCTTAAAAGATAAGATTTCCCGAAGAGGTTTGATTAATTTGGCTCTCCCTCCCTGTAGTTTCCAAGATGAAAGTGGGAAGATACTTAAATGGGAATAATAGGAGCACAATTTGCACTCTTAAAAAGTCTTGTAAGTTCTTCATTTTAGGGGAAAATTTCTTTCTTTCTTTTTCCTACTATTGCATATTTATCTAAAAAGAAAAACCACACAAAACCTAAAGAAAATAAACACCCCCAAATGGTGCAGGATTCATTCTAAATTCTCAGTATTAATGAAAACCAACACCAAGATTTTCTATGCAGCCTTAATAATAAATTCTTGGGTATAATAATTATGATGCCATTATTCCTTATGTAACTAAAGTCTATATTTTATACACAGGCCTCCACATTTTTTCTTTTAACAGTCTTGCAGAGAGTGGGAAACCATTTTTTAGGAGCTCAAAAGGAAGTCCACAGTTTCTTTTAATGTGCAAAGAAACTCTGCAGTCATTGACAATGAAGAAGTGATCCTAAGATTCAGGATCCAGAACCTCTCCTGTTCTTGCCACAGAGTCCTAGTACTGTCTGAAGCAAATCTCTAATAATCTTCCTAAAGTTTGCTTTGTGATGTTATTTGTACTTGTTGTATTAGGACCACAGGGAAGGTCAGCCATGAGCGTTTACAAATCACTCAGTTTTGGCCACATCTTAGTAGAGAGCCTGGATGACAGAATGTGGGCAAGAAGTGCAAAAAAGATGAATAGCCAAACAAGGAAGAAAACTCTGAATTTCGTCTCATGTCACGTTTGTCAACATTGGGCACTGAATGAGGCAGGCTCTTTTATCTTTATGCTATCCATTAATGCCTTAAAGCATTTTGTCAAAATGTAGACACAAAAGTTGCTGAATTATCATTGACTTTTCAGGGCTTTGGCATCTCAAGAGCTGCAGCAAAGCTCTTTGAACCTATACAATTCTGTGATGTCTGTGCCAAATGCTCCTGTCACCAAAGGCAGTTTCAGTTTGAATGCATTATGCAAAGTGCCCAGAGCTGGCTGCAGAGCAATGGTGTAAAATGCTGTCTTTAAATTGCCACTTACTGCCTGTGAAATGAAAGCAAGAGAGCTCCTGTTCTCTTTAGTGACAACTTCCATGAAGATGTTGTTGTGTTTCTCTGTTCTTTCTAATTCACAGCATATTCTTGCTGTGGCTTAAAACTTATTGGGAGTAAAAAGACAAATATGAAGCAAGCACAGCTGACTTTTTACAATTTCTGTTCAGGCAAGTTAAAGAGCCTATCCTATTTTGTGTCTTAAACTTTTGATCTTTTTCAGTGTATCCAACAACAAAGAGTAAAGAACTGGTGTGAAAATGTTCAATTCTCCATTTTCGTTCTCTCTTCTTTTGATATAGTGTAGTCACAAGTACAGATAGTTAAAAATAAGACTTGTGATTCAGACAGAGTAATAATTTATATGATTTTCATTGAAATAACTCTTCTTTTGATTTAGAGTTCTACAAGCTTTTGTATCTGAAATTGTTGGTAAATGTCTCAGAAAGATCTAAATAAGACACTTTACTGTAACATTTCAGAAACTTTTTAATATAAACACAGGTGAAAAAACAACTCTGTATTTACTCTCCCCTGTGACTGCAGAGATGAACATTTTTTATTCTTTGCATATTTTCAGAATGCATATTTTCAGAAAAGACCTTTTTTTTTTTTTTTTTTTTTTTTTTTTTTTTTTTTTTTTTTTTTACAGCACGAAGCAAATCCTGCTGATAAATTTGGATCCAGTTTTTTACTTTTTACACCCATCTAGTGGTCACCGCGCAGTACAACAGGATAAAATTTCTGTCCCAACAGCGATGTCTTGCACAAACTTGTGATTACCTGGTGATGCAAACTAAAACTCTCCCAGCTGGTGAAATCGCAGTTCTATCTAAGAGACTTCTAGATTTTAAAAATTCAGAATGTTGTAATCTGACAGTGAAATCATCCATAGAAGCCTGTCTTAATTTCTGACTGGAAGAAATAAACTGGTAATATAATATTCATATGATGTCCACAAAAGGGAGATAAAGAGAATAAAACAAAACTGCAAATAAAACCATATTAATTTAATACAACTAAATGCTTTTGATTCAGCTGAATGTTTAAGTCCATTGTTAAAGAAATCAGTTTAATATTAACTCTTCATTCAAAATTCTTATCCTGTGAGGGGGACTTAAAATAATCTTAATTTATTTGTACCCATCTTTTGACTTTTGTTTTAAAATTCCCAGGCAAGCTTAATTATAGATTTGAAATGATACTGCCAAGGCAGAAATTAGTCTTACTGAGAACAGTCTTCTGTTTCACCTAAAATTGCAGTCATTATCTGCCCTCAATAGAAAAACAAAATATGCTGACCGTGTATTGATTAGGAGTCTCTGTTTTATTGAAGCTGTTTGAAGGGGAAGAAAGTTATTCAGGCAATGAAATGTAAATGTTAGGAAATATGGATATGATGAGATAAACCCTTCATTAGTATTGTGATTATTCTGTGCTTCTGCAATATTTAGGAATTCAAACTAAAAAGACATTGATTGATAACATGTAATAGTAGTCATTAGTAAAAATAGTAATGTGGTTATGAATGAGTGACACCACAAGTTGTAAATGATGTTTTACTGTAGCATTCAGAGTATCTTTACCTTTACATTCTCAATACATTCTCAAATACTGTTTGTGAGCAGATCTCACAGTCATCACCAAGATGCAACAAACAGGGAAAATAAAAGGCAAAGAGGAGCTATGCACAGTCCAAGATCACCTAGAAGGCTGGTGGCAGAGGTCTCACTTGATATCTTATGGTTTAAGCTTTCCTAGTTTGAAGTTGATAAAGCAGTAGGACATCTAAAGACATAGAGGAAAGCATAGAGGCTTAATCAAATTAAATGAGTCCTGGGAAGAAGCATGTATGTTTGTATTTACTGACAGCTAATTGTTCTGAAACTACAATGAAAAGAGAAACAAATTGCTATGCTCTCCTGAAGTTTTAAAATATATTCTGCATTTATTTTTTAAAAAAAGAGAAACAAACAAACCAACTACATTTGCTTTTCTACATTCAAACTGTAAGTGGTGAATACAAAGAAAATAATATAGTCTGAATGTGGCACTAGTAGTCTGAATTCTGGAGCTTGCAGTTCCAGAAATATGTGCAAAGGAAAAAATAAACAATGAAGTAAATCACTAAGCAAAAATCTATCCTCTGCCAGGCAGTGCACATCTGTGTCAAAATAAGAAATATATGTTTCTTTGATTAGTTCATTTAATAAAGGGAAAAAAAAAAAGGTCGTTGGGATGCTGTCGCTTCAGCAAAGTATTGAAGTGGCAACCTCAGGTCAATGGGAGGTAAAACAAGGTGGAACAGAGTAGTGTGTACAGCTGTGACACTTGTGATAGGCCAAAGTCTAATCAACAGCTGACTTGCACTGCATCTTTTCTGCTGTCATTAGCTGTAATGGGTGGGTGTCCTTCAAATGAACACCATTTTAAAAATGAGTACTTTATATGTGTTCAGTAAAAATTAATAGTATGGTACTAGCTCTTATCTGTGTTTAAGAAATCATGTGAAAGGTCCTCTGTTTGTCTCTTGTTCTTAAATACTTTTAGCAGTGTTGGTTTTGTCTCCATTAGTATATCAAATCAACCTAGAGACTGAGTCTTGCTAACCCACACATTTGTAATCTCTCAGACTGCGTGCCACAAGATATCCAAACGTGTAGCCACATGCTGCAAAAAGCCTCCATACAGTAACAAATGCAGCTGTTGGGCTGTCAAGCAGCACAGGTTGCCATGAACACTTCCTCTCATCTCCACTCACCCTGTTTAATTTAAAGTTTGCAGACTCCCATTCAAGGTCTTTACACTGATTTTCAAAGCCCTTTGTGGAAACATTACTGTCTATGTAAAACAGCATCTACTCTCTCCTTCTCTTTCTTTCTATCACTCATCCCTCAGCCTCTCGCTAGAAAAGTGTTCTCTAGGATTGATAAGCCTCTTTTCCACTCCGCATACCAAACACAACAACAAAAAGTGCTGAATCTGTGGTTCCAAGACACAAAAGGCTACAGGAGTTCTGTTACTTGGCCGTTAAGATAGGACACATTGCTTCCATCTGTCTGTAAAACAGCAAATCTAATGCAGGCTTATGTGCTCAAGCACACACATATGCCTAATGCCATTCCAGCACTTTTCTTTGCCGGGACAAGATAAAGTATGAGCTTGAAATATTTTTGTTGTGACAAAGTATTGGGATTGGGTACTCAACAGCAAAAAAAGCCCTCAGCTGCCTTAGCAGTTGGAGGCATGATAATTGGTGTCCAGCTCAGGAGACATGGGACCTGAAGAAGTAAATAATGAAACAGCATGTTTCCTGTGGTGTAGAGATGATGGATACTACACATGCAGAGAAGTAAAAAGCGTCCTTTGTTTCTAATAGCATGGGATTTGTCTCTGCCAATTTTCTTTTCCTTCAGGCTTGGGGTTTTGGGTTTTTTGGGGATGGTGGGTTTGTTTGGGTTTTTTTTTTTTTTTGGTGGTTTATCAGTAATTTTGAAATATCTCTCTTGTGTGACTTGTGTTTTTTTGTAGCAGTGGATGTAACCTGGTCTATTTCTCCATTACTATCAAGATCATTATTATTAGCTATGATAATTTGTCAGAAGAGTGTCCATTAAATTTAAAAATTCTTAAATTTTAAGATCAATAACAAAATTCTTAAATTTTAAGATCAATAACAAAATTTCTCTTCTTTTTTGCAGTTTCGATGTAGACAATGGTACATCATCAGGACGAAGTCCCTTGGACCCCATGACAAGCCCCGGGTCAGGGCTAATTCTTCAGGCAAATTTTGTCCACAGTCAGCGTAGGGAGTCTTTCCTTTACCGGTCAGACAGTGATTATGATCTGTCTCCAAAGTCCATGTCCAGGAACTCCTCCATTGCCAGTGATATGTAAGTAACTTATAAAATACTTCTAGTCTATAATTTGTCCAATATCAAGACTTTTGCAGACACAAGACTTTTTTTTTTTTTTTTTTTAAATCACTCTGTAATCACTTATGCCAGTGAAGCAATGGAAAATTATTTGTTTATTTCTTTAATGAAGATTATACTTGTTCCTGCAGCTTTTTGAAAGATATCATGAAGGTGTGCTTGACATGTTTATGCACTCTATTAGCTTTGACAGAATAATGATAATAGTCAATACTGGTGTACTAAAACACTAAGGAGAACTCTTTTCTGGCTCTTAGGTTATTTTCAAGAGAAACAATACAAATTTAATTTTTGCTCCTTCATGATTTTAAGAAATAGATTCCATTTGTTTACAGTTAGGGTCTTTTAGGCTTCTGGAGAAAAGATTTACCAGCTAGGAGAAAATAATACATTTGAGAGAGAAAAGGTTATTTCAAATACCCTCTTAACTAAAAGAAAAAATTCTAAGAAAAGACCTTTTTAAGCTTATTTTGTCCCCTCTCACTCTTATGTGAAGTGTGTGTTTTCTGCTAGTGAGTCATGCTTTTCAAGTATGCGTGGACCCCAGGTTCCATGCACAGTGGAAGTCAGATGCAAATCTCTGTTTATTTGTAAGATGCCAAAAGTATTTGAGTGTTCCATCTTCTAGTCACTTTTAAGTAGGAGAAATTAATATATCTTTTTTGTTTGGTTGGTTTTTTTTGCCAAGAGGGCTCCAAATTTCATGGCCGAATTGGTGTTTACGGTTCAAATGTATATCTAAAATAAAGGATCACTCTTGTCAGAATACCACAGTGAATGGTGTTTTTTAATGAGGCAAAGACCAATAGATATTGCCCTTAAAAATAAAAGTGTGCACACAAAAGAATAAGGGTTTTCATAATAATGAGTGAAATTAGAGCAGATATCCAATGTGAAGTCATAAATGAACACTCCTTTTTTTTCAGCTTATATAATTTTTATAACTGATACTTTGTTTAATTATAGCTCTTTTTCGATGTAGAGTGTCAAGGTAAGAAAAAAATCCTACCTTTAGAGAAGGTTCGTGTAAGGTCTATGACTCAGTTAAGATCTGTAGATTGAAATACTCAGTAAGCTTTGTGCCAAGTGTGACTAGTTTTCTTTTGAGACAAAATGGGTTGGAAAAAGATCAATTCATCTTGCTTTGTTATTAAAAAAATACATTTTTCTTGGGAATAGTATCCCCCTCGCAGCAAATCTGACAGATAAACTTTTTTTTAGAGGTAGAAGATTCAAGCTTTTAGTATGGTACTTGTACCAGGATAACATTTGTAAAGATTTTTACATTCAGGAAGCCAATCCAGGTGACTGCATTGCTTAGATGAGTCATTTCAATGAAAAATTCAATTAGTGCTCTATCCTTGAACTCATAATCCACTTCGTTTCCTAGAATTTTGGGTAATATTTCAGCACAGGGCAGTAAATTGGATAAACAATATAATTACTGAAAAAGCACACATTTTCCCCCTTTTTTCCCTCTCTATTCTTCCTTTCAAACTTTTCTGGAAACACATTTACATATAAAATGTATTTGACCTCACAACTTGATAGATTTTCTCAGTCCTTGTCACAGATGGACTTTTGTACTAAGAAGGTAAATATTCCTTCCACTGTTTAGGAGGGGAGCACATCAGGAAATGTAAAAGGCAAGTTGTTCTCACCATGGAATATTAATCATTTATCACTCAGCCTAATTATAATAAGCTTGGCTGTGTCACAGGAATTAAGTGAAAAAAAAAAAAAAAAAAAAAAAAAAGGAAGGGGAATAAAAGAGAGGAAAGTTTAAAAAGACAAAATAGCAAGGATTAAAAAATAAAAGTCACAAAAGCCCTTATGTATGTGTTCAACCACAAACTGAATGTTCTTATGGAAAGGAAACCCATTTAATAGTAAAATAAGGAAACAATTCTGATTCAGGACCTTGCTAAATGAGGAGGAAGATGAAAGGGTTGACAGGGGAAGTACACAAATTTTAGGTTACTCTCAAGTTATCCTATTTCCCTTTTGCATCTCTATACATACTTAAATATTGTGGTTTTTTTAAACATGAGCAACATATATTACAAAGTATACACATCATTCAGGTAATGTAAGTCGATTAATTATACATAGCAGTTTAGATCCCCTGATTCTTCAACCAGCCTCCATATTTCATTTTGTAAAGAACAGTACACAGCAAAAGACATGTCTTGTATTTGAAAGGGATAGAACATACAGAATTCTGGTGCTTCCATTACTCTGAAATACAGAACTTACATTCCAGTCAGTAACAACAAAAGAAATACTTCAAAATTTTGGTCAAATGTGGAATTTCATGTTAAGACAGCCAGTGGATGGCAGTGCTAAAGTACTGAATTCATCGTGCCATTATTTATTATGTATGCAGCTCCAGACAAGGAAGGGAACAAGCTGTGCTCAGTTGTTTTTGCAAACTCGAAATGAAAAGATGGGCTCTGCTACAAACAAGCTATAAAGTCAAAGTATAAGATGATAACCAAGAGACTAATACAGTCAAATACTATCCCCAGGAGAAGATACAATGCGAGTCACTATGCTCAAAATAGTAAGCCTCACAGAAAAAACGAAGGGAGTTTCATTCAGGGAGTTGAGATGGAAAGTAAAGAAGCAAGGGCAGAGAAGGGACAGGGGGAAAGTTTTTTCAAATCAGAGAATCCAAAGTATATTTTGATGCATTAATTATGGAAAAAAAATAAAAATGTAGGATGAGTGCAAGGCTGCTTTGATGTGAGGTTAGTGGGACAGTTATGGGTGCAGTTAGGCAGAAAAAGCAGCTGAGAAAGCTGTAAGAAAGGAAATGCACATAAAATGGAGTGGGGGTCAGTAACACTGTTTCAGTTATCCCTTGGAAATATGGTCTTTGAGAATAATAAAAGCAGGGTATAGAGATTATATATGCTGAGATTAGGAAAAGTTGTTAAGGTTTGTGAATTGGAGCGGTGAATAATTTAGACAGGAAGATGCAAGGTCCGAGTCAGATGAGCGCAGCTGAGTTGTGAAGCCTCTCTGTGGGATTTCCAGCAGAGATAAGGATGTGCAAGAGAAAAAGGAGTAACTGAGTGAAGCAGTGAGGGGTAGTGAGACAATATGAAGAATTATAGTTCAGGATCTCTCATGAAAGACATGAAAACAAATTTAAAGGGAGGGAGAATAAAGAATGAAAACCAACCAAACAAACAAAAACCAAACAAACAAAAAACCCACCTCCCAACAGCAACACAGAGGAGAAAGGGAGTAGTATCTAGATGAAATATGTGCAAAATCATTATTTGAAAAATTGTCAGGCCTATCTATATTTGAAGACATTATTGAAGCAGAGAGCTGTGTAGGTGTCTTGCTAAGGCGGCCTGATTGCTTAATGTTGGCTTGTTTGTACTGCTGTGGCTGCCCAGAATTTACAAATGCAGGAAGAGGCAGAAGTGTTCAAAGAACACTTTTTATGCCCTTCTTGTTAAGGGATCATGGCCCTGGCTAATGGAGCAGGAGATCAAATTAGTAGAGAATTTCTGTTATGGCAAAATCCAGGTCTTGAATCAGGTTAAAAAACATGTTCCTAGGGAAAAAAAAAAAAAAAATCCAATAAACTGTCCACTGCTGCATCACAGCCCGTTATATGCCACTGTGAAGGGTGAAAATGTGTATCCCCTGTGATTCTTAAAAAGCAGACCAGAGGATAGCAGTCTAAACCAGAGGACCAAACGTTCTCAGGGGATGAGTCTGTCCAAGCTCTACTGTGTCTTCTGAGTGTAAGAAGACACCTTCTGAGCTCTAATTTAAGTCTGTTCTCCCATTTCCACAAGCTCTCGGAACACAGCTCAGACACAGCATCCTGATCTCCTCAGGAGTTGGCCAACTGAACCTCACTTATAAAAACGCAGTGCTGGGGGAGTTTTACAGCCTTTTTTAGAGAATCTCAGCATTTTCTTCATGAGCTTCAGTTAATATTATTACACAAAATTTGCTGATTCCATTAAAACTTGTTTGCATGTGTTAAAGGAGCAGAACTCAGCCAAGGAGCGCTGACTGGGGAACTGCAGGGTTACTGGTCTGGTGATCTACTAAATGGCCACCATACACCCATTTCCTGAGTTGGACAACCTACTGCTACTCTGCCAGTAACTTCTGAAGACAGCAGCATCCCTCTGCTACATTCTGTGATTAAAGAAGTATCTAGAGGATGAAGTTTACTCCAGCACATTTTCCCTGTAACTATAGTTACAGAGGATATATTTTCTCATCCTCTAAGGCAAGCTTATTATTTTTTTTTTTTTCTGAGCCACTAAGGCCTGGTTTTATTAATAAAATATTATGATTATGAATCCTAAGTTATGTAGAAAAGAACCACCTTTTTCACGAAAGGTGGTAGCCAGGATTCTAGGACTAAGACTGAGTGTTTACTGAGAGGAGAAATTGCACTTTGTTTTAACAAATTAGAAATCATTGTCTTTCCCTGAGAGCTGAAATTCCTTTCTATGTATCATATTGTTTTCTAGGAATCTCTGATACTACTATATCATGGGCATTACTGGCTGAAAATGGACAGTCAAACTTCAAAGTCCAGCCTAGAAAGATCTTTCAAGAAGCATTTCCTAAAAAAAACAACCAACCAAACAAAAAACTAAACAAAACCAAACCAAACCAAACCAAACCAAAAAAAACCAACAAAAACAACAAAAAAGATGACTCTGTGACTCTGTCCTTTCTGGTTGTTTGACACATTTTGCAGGGGAAATTCAAAACTAAGAACTCAACTTGGAATGTAACTAGCTTAAAGTTGAATAATAAATTTGAGTTAATTTTGTTCATTGATCAGGAAATCAGTTATGTCAGAAAAGAAAAATAAAGACTTTTTTCATTGAGAAGAGTTTATCTTCTTTTTATTCAGGGGAGAATTTTTGTTGATGAAATGCAAATATATTTTTTTTTTTTTTTCAATCAATAGAGATTCATGATTGGGTTTGTGTGAGATTGCTAAAACCTTACAATTTTCCAAACATAGCTCTCAGTTAAACACATCCCTTCCCTTTTAAACCCTTCTAATATTTTAAGCATTTTTTCTTTGTTCCTCTGGAAATAATGGATGTTTGAAGGAAAATAACAAGTTATTACTGAAGTTACAACAAAAACAGACTTAATTCCTACATCTTTTCAGTCACAGGTGACATGTTCTTAAAAATATGGTACCAAACCCAATTCTTTCCTGGGATTTCAGGTATATCACAACACCACTACTCCCTGAGCTTGCAACAATGACCTGCAGAGGAGGGGAGGGTGGATGTGTGCATTTTGTGTGCCTGCAGTACTGAAGGATGGGAGCAGTGTGAGGAAAGGTAACTTTGTAAAAAGGGACTTGAATGTTTTGGAGGGGTTCTTTTTGGACTGTTTCTCTTGTTCAGTGATCTCCTATGTCAAATTTATTTCAAAACTCAGAGGAACATTGGGTGTCATTGCACCCTTCAGGGCACAAACTGAATGTTCCAAATTCTTTTAATGGCACTAATGCTCAGTTGTAGAGTTCAATCCCTGAAATTGTACAGTCTGAAAATACGATGTGTTCTTCTTGAAGTCAGCTTGTTTCTTCTTGCATACATCTAGCAACCTTTGAATTTGGTTAAGGGACCATTTTTTATAAACCTTGAAACTATCTCTGGCTGGCTGATAGGAAGCTCTCTCGGGCTGGGTTGCATTGCCTGAGTCCCTTGCTCTCAGCAACTGTGCTATTTCTTTTAAAGAGGGAATCTTTCATCCTGCATCAGGAGGAGGCTCAATGGAAAGTCATGTAGTCTTATTCTTCAGAAGTAACACATCCATATCCGTTTTAAACTTAAGCGTGTGGGACAGGGACAAGCAAGAAACCAAATACCTGATGTGTAGGCAACACATTTTTCATTTGCAACAAGGTGAGAGTTTATGTGTGTCAGCTAGTGCAATCAAAACTCATTAATAATAACTCATTAAGTGGCACTAACCTGATTACTTCCAGTCAGGTATGCAACACCAGTCACTAATTTTCTTGAACCTGAGAAGGAAACAGAATTATTCGGTAGTCTCTGATGCCCGTTTGTTTTCCAGCCTTGATATAGCTAAATGATGATTTTGTATGAACAGCCCAACAGTGGCACTGCTGAGTCGGTCTGGACTCCTTTGTTTGAGTCCAGCATTTTTCTCATTCAAAGTTCTACCTCCTCCGGCTTAATCTGGCCTCTCCTTCAACACACAAAACAAAGCCCCACACTGCTGTCGCTTCTTTTCCCTTGTCATTGCTTCAGTGACCCTCAGGCAGACTACCTTCTGATTTCAGAAGGAAAACCACCTGCAGCAGTGAAACACTCTGGCAAGGTCATGCTCTGTTTCCCTTCAGGATTGAATAATTCTTTCAGACTTCATAGACACCAGTGGCTCAGTTGCCCACCATTCTCCTGTAATCTAAATGGTCTGCTATGTCATGACAAGATTAAAGCATTGAAATTTGGTGGATGACTAGAGCAATATGATACAAGTGTTTTCTTGAGTTATCTGTGGTTTTTTATGTTACACATCATGCTGGCATCCTACTGTGATGGTCCACTACATCCCTACCTACGTGATTTCTTCGGGCAAATTACAAAAGTCAGATGAGTGGGTGCAGTGTCTTTGGAAAAGGTAGAAGCTTCTGAGCAAAGTAGATGGGACTGACATAAGAGGTCCTGGTGGTCCTCAAACTCTTCCAAAGGTGTTAAGAGAATTTCTTGGTAGATGGAAGAAGCATAGTGGTCTTCCTATAGCACATTAAGGACAGGAAAAAATAGCTCTGAATAAAAAAATTCTGAATTTGATGGGTCTGGGTTCAGATCACAGTCACTGAGACCAAAAATAGCCCTTTTCACCCAGCAAAATATTTTTATTTTTAATAAAAAGTCAAAAGCAGAGACACTGTGAAAGGGTGTTATTGATGGACAGTGAGATGCACATGTAGCTAGATAGTTCATTCCTGATAGTCCCTGGATTAAACCTCAAAATACTGCTTTAGAATTTCTAATGCTGTTCCTCTCTAGTTCTTTAGTCTGTAACTGATGTGGTCCTTTTGTCTTTCCAAGTCTTGAGAGAGCTTCTCACTTTGAGTTCTAATGCAGTTCAGCTTGAATTAAGATTGCAGTTTGGGTAGCCTAACTCTGATGACTGCAACAGGGTAGATTGTAAGAATTTAAAAGCTTCTTTCAAGCCCAATGAAGTATGTCTTTAGGAACTGAGATTCTGAACTGGTGAAATGAAAAATTAAAGTATTTTCTTATATAAAATATAAGTTGTATCTAGAAAACTCTTGATATTTTAATACATAACATATATGCATTAGCCAAATGTAATAATCCACATTTGTTTTGAGGGTTTTTTTGCATCTCTGACTGTAAAGACAGACAAGAATTATTTTCTTCATCAACATCATAGTGAAGCAACTTGATTTGTGCTCCCTATGAAGTCAGTTGGGGTCTTTGGAAAGACTTAGATCTGAAGTTTTTACTAGTGACATTTATGCTGGAGAATTTTTTCCCTCCCTTTAGTCTGTCCTTCTAAATCTCGCTTGCTTAGTTAGACAGCCCAAGGAGAATTACCATAACGAGAAATTCTTTTGGCTGGGATAATGGACTTCTCAGATCTGAGCCAATCCTCCTTCATCTGGTTAAGCTCAATTAAATTCACTGTGCTGAACTCCCAATATTACAGCAATACTTTTTTACTAATTAGGATTAGCTGTGTTGCTGAATTAGACGGCTGTATCAGGAGGACATAACTACACAGTGTTATATAAAATTGTGATGTTCTGCAACACTCAGGCAAGAGTCGATGAGAGTCTGCTTCATTCAGGGTCTAATTTCTGTGGTTTCAAGTAGCTTTTTAAAACAATCCTCTTATGTACATGTTCACAGAACTAAAAAAATGCTCTGGGAAAAACAACCCCCTCCTCTACAGCTCATGGCTCCAGTATCAATTTTAATTGCTTGTTCTGTCAGCCCTAAATCCCAGCCTACTCACAGTGCCATGGTCTCTATCCCCTGCCTGAGATGCCTGATCATCCATCGGATTGTCCTTACCCATTCAAAGACATGCAAATCTCTGATAACCCACAGGCTATCTAGGAAAAGCTGTAACCCCATTTTTTAGTGTGGGCAAAACATTAGGAGCTGCCACTTGCGCTCATTTAGTCTTGGCTTTTTGAGCAAGGCCTAAGCTATCTCAGGACTAGAAAAGCATTTACAAAATCTTTAAAAATTGAGATTACACGATTTAAGCACTATTCCTGCAGTATAAGCCTACTTGGAGCCTACTTTAAACTGGTATGTTTGTGTCAAACTGGTGCAAATATATGTTGTATGTTTTCTCCCTTCTATTTAAATAAGGCATGGCTCCTATTTATCCTGTTTATATCTCACAATTTCAATGCATGTCTTCAAGATCACTCAGTTGGTATTCATGTGGAAGTCTGGAAAGACCTAGAAAGTCTTAATCTGTTTACTGTGGCTTTTAGAAAAACAAACCTTGAGAAACTTCCCTGTGGAATGCCACAGTGGCAAGTGCCTCACTCTCCTTGTGGTCTCCAAGGCCTGGGTTTTTCTTCCCCTTAATGAGTATTTTGAGTTTTTTCAGACCACTGCAAAAAACATCCACTCTTTCTTAACAGTGTCCTGATAGGTCTGCAGAAAATCTCTCTAGTTACTTCTCTAATTTGATCTTATATTAAATTATGGCTGTTTACTTCTGAAGTAAATGTTATGCAGTCACCCTGTCTTATCCTTGTCTTAATATTCCTGCCTGCTTCTCTGTCTGTCCATGCATCTCTAAGTTCCTTATTAATAGGGGAAAAGTTAATTTCTGTTCTTTGATTGGGATAGAAAAAACAAATTGATGCCAGTCATGAGGAAAGGAAGAAGAACTTTTGTACTGAACATATTCAACTAACTTCTGACTTAACACAGCACTTTCTTCTTCAGGGTGAGGATCAGCACAGTTTATATGGTGTGAGTTCAAGTGTCATATAGCAAATATTAGGAATAAAAAGAAAATTATAGAAGTTTAGGCTTTGCCACTTTACTGTGGCTACTAGCTTGTAATGTGGTATATAATCTTTGTTCTGCTAAAGAAAAATTAGCTTTTTTTTTTCTTTTTTTTAATGTAGCATTTATTCATCTCATGTAGGCCAGTGCATGTTTTAGCCATATTCTTTGGTGGTGGAGAACTGACCATTTTAAATTTCAAGGCTATGTGAAAAATATTGTTTTCAAACCTGTATTTCCCTTGGAAAATGAAGATGTGAAGCAGTATGCCAGGTATACTAATTAAGAGAGTCTAACACTGATGTGAAAAAATTCTTCTAACTTTAAAGGCTAATAGAAAGGCTGTGTCTGTATTTAGAAGCTTATGATGTATTTCAGTATTTATACTCCCTCTGGCTGGTTCTGTATAGAGAAGCAGTATCCTATCTAGGATGGGTGAAAGGATCACCCAGCAGCTTCCAAGCCATCTAGAAACAGGAGGACCCTCATGCATTGTAGTGTTTATTACACTGGCATTTTGAATAGTAAGTTCTTGCTCTTCTGTATAAAAATTACCATGGCTTCTTTTGGACATTTAAAAATGTCCATTTTTAAACATTCTCACCTTGTCTAGATTTTCTGACCAAATGTGAATCGAAAATTTCTCACCATCTTTTGCAATTGCATTGCAGTTCAAGTGATCTGGTGAGTGCTAAATTGTTTTGCAAAACCTGTGAATATCTGTACTTTCAGTATCAAATGCACCAAAATAATGATAATATCTGGAATTGTTCCTCTTGACACAAGGGAGATTTTAAAAGTGAAAATTTGGTGCATTAAATTACTACTTAATCATGACTCTTCTAAAGAATAACAAGTTACAGTGTTTTTACGTGAAATGCAGTCCAGAAACAATTCAAGTAAAATCAAGTTTGAAAGTGAGAAAACTGAGGTCATGTTATTTTACATAAAAGCAAAAAATAGTCTCCAGGGCAGAAAGCCAAGAACGTGCAGCTGTGTAGCTGTTGCCTTTTACGAGTGCCTCAGCACCCAAGGAGTGGTAAAAAGGGGCTAAATGGGAAGAAGAGGAAGTACCACATAAAACAAAGAATTCCACCAGAGATTTCGAGGAGGACAGTCTTTTTTTTTTTTTTGCCAATCTGAGCTTACCCTTTAGTGACTATGTTTCAGGAGTTGTCTGGTACTTTTAGGCATTGGTGAATATTTTGTGCATTTGTGTCATATATTGGGCATTCAGAGTGTTTGTCACTGACAGATGCTAGAAAGAACTATCTCCATGTCTTCACTATCTTATTAAAAGGTAGAATTTTAAAAATATTTTGAATATTTTTGTTATTTGTCTAGTGCTGCTGCTATCTGTAAATATTTCCGTCTTCAGAATTCTGCCTTTTCGTAATTTCCGAATGTGCAAATCAGACTAGATCACTAAAAATTGTTTTATATTTTGAGCTGGGCCCCTTTACGTCTTAAAACAAGCCCAAAAATGGAGTAGCTCTATGCAAATAGTAAAAATATCCTTTATTAAAGATAAGAAATAGAAGGACTACTGAGTATCATTTAAGCCAGCTGTCACATATCAGATAATGCCATTTCACAGAACTTGAAGACAAATAGCATAATTTTCCTGGAAGTGAAGTAGCATAGTCACAGTCTCTTTCAGTGGAGAATGGGATTTAAAAAAAAAAAAAAAAAAAAAAGGCATATCTCCTGCCAAAGCCTTTGTGTAAGTCATTAAGCAACCCTTATCTAAAATTATAGGCATTTGCCTGTTTTCCTGACCCAATGAAAACATGAAGAGGTACTAAACCCAGCTGGTCATTAACTCTCCTGTTAATGCTCTGGGCTGATTCATGTTGTCTATTATACTCAATTGGATTTGGCTTCCCTGAGCAATTAGAGCCTCCAGGTTCCTCCCATGGAGGATGTTCCTCCTGGCTTGTTCTAGGAGTCAAGCTCATATGCTTTCCATCCAGTCTGGGCCTGTGGTTCCACCTGAAGCAGTACACCTTTCCAGCCACTCCTGCAAAGACTGTTCAAAGTGCAGATTTCTTCCACAGGCTGTTTAAAAATTCATTTTTCTATTACAAAAGGAATAAAAGAGATAGTAATAAAAATGGTTACACAGTTGCTAGGCATTCTGACAATCTTTAAATTGGGGGAGTTTTTTTATCCTTATAGACTGATTGTACAGTGGTACAGATTGCACATACTGCTTTTTAATTAGGTTTTTGCAGTATCTGCAAACCATTGCTTTTTGTGGACAGTATATAGATTATAAGAGTAATATTGTAGCAAGTCAAACACAAGTCACATTTCTCCATTTATCAGCCTTTTCCTAATTAGAATTTCATGGACTTGAAATCCAAAGTTTAAGACTTGTATTTAAGGCTTAAACTTAAATAACATTAAAAATAGCACCAAATCAATGGTAGTTTCTGTTAGAAGTTGCAACTTGTAACCTATCATGATAAATTCATTGCAGAGAAGCAGGAGAAAATTAAAAACATATTGTATTTTTGTCTTTGGAAAATTTATGTTCACCTTGATTGCTGCTGTATACTGGATAGGATAACTGAAAATGACAAATTTTCCCTGTCCCTATATTTTGATTCTATATCCTCTATGCTGCAGATGCTACTTTTATGCCCTTCAGTCTACTGTAGTTTTTGACAACCATTTCAAGTAGCAGTTTTCTGTGTTGAAGAGAAGGAACCCTACTTTCTGCCTACTGCTCTACAGTGTGTCACCCTGGCACCTTGTCCGTGCATCTGCTCTGTGGAGGTGAGGTTGCCACAGTGACAGCACACCCTTGGTCACAGGCCCCATAACTACAGAAGTCTCAATGACTTTGGAAGTTTTAATAGGTTTTTATTGATCTGTGATGTGCTGCCCAGCCATCCACCAGTTCTGTCCTCACAAGCCTGGTGACAGCCCTCAATGGAGTCACTTTTGGAACGTTCACCTCCATCCTATGGGATGATATGTCTGTTGATTAATCCTGGATGGTCAGTCACCCACCCAACCCACAGCATGGAAAGTGGCTGGTCTGATAAACTTGCCAGGCAGTTGGACAATAACTAAATAGATACTTGCTTTTCAAAGGATGTGTGGAGCAATAATAAAATGTGACTGTAAAAGAGTAAAGCTGGATATACAAAGCAGCTATACTGCATTGTAAAACCTGATTTTCTTTCTGTTAAAGAAGCAAATTTTGGTGGTACCTAACTCTCAACTCTGCTTATTTTTTCTTTTTCAGACACGGAGATGACTTGATTGTGACACCATTTGCTCAGGTAGGCACAGCTTTGCTGTATTTCTCACATGGCCTTGTAATTTAAAGACGAAATCACTAAACCAGTTGTTTTCTGCTGTTCATATTATATATGTTTGGTTGAAACAAAAAAAGTGTTTCAACAGAAAGTCATAAACCTCCCACTCTGTTAACTACAGCTCTCTTTCTTAATGCTTTTTGATTGTCTTAAAAGCTGAAGTGCAACAGATGATAAACACCTCTATCTCCTTCCAAATACTGTAGCAGGCAGTCACGATTAAGACATTCCTGATTCCTATTATTCTTTTATTTTTCCAATTACAATTTCCCTATTTGTACATCTTTTATGCATTAAATACAATGAGATTTTTAGACATGAGAGAAGTTTTACCCAGGACACTCATGTTCCTTTACAAAACCAGATTTGTTTTTTCTATTCTGTTTTATAAAATACCAACTCAAAATTCTTTATAATTCAGATAAAATGCCACAATTTTTCACAATAGAACTGCCTTATAAAGTAAGAAAAATTAACATTGCTATTCCTTGAACTCATGATGATGGGTTTTACTCCAAAACATAGAGGAATTATAGTCAAAGCAACGTAGTCATGAAGTCATGCGTGATTGAAGGTGAATGGAAAGAGAAAGGCTGAGTCACACATCAGTCTCAAATAAAAATAAAGTGGCAGCTTCAGCCTCACTATGCAGGTTTCTTTGGTCAACTAATAAGCTGTTAAATTTAATAGAGTTTTATACATTTAATTATGTTGCAAACAGATGCAGTGTTTATAAGACTCAATCAAGTCCTTAACAAGAATAAAACCATCATCTTTTACTAGCAGAAGAAAGATTTAGCAAGAGCCTTTTATAAAAGTACTCTGAAATCTACAAATTTGATGACATATATAATTGTTTTTAATCCATGCTGAGTTAAGTCAGTTTGCATCCTGATTTTTGGAATGAAAAACATAATGAAATTAATACTGTTTATTTAGCCAAGTGTATTTTTTTATTTTCTTAACCCATTTGGAAATTACCTCCAATAGCTTGAACACTGCCAGTCATGGCTAGTTCTTAAATAATTTCTGTTAGAAGCTTTCATTACTTATTCTCTTTCCTTCAGTGTCCTACCTGCTTCCTACCTGTATACATTTAAGGTTCTATGGAAGGAGAGCTGTGCACACCTCAGCTCAAATCTCTGAAACCCAGTTTCCCATTGCTGCTTTTGTTATTCTTCTGATGAGTTCACCAGGAACCCAGCCCAGTTCCTGGGCTGAGGAAAAAAGAAAAATTGCCAACTTCTGCAAAGACATGCCAGTGATTAGTGTTGCTTCTTTCTTCCATTTCCAACCTAGCTCAAATCAACTCATGGTTCCTCTCTGGCATCAGCTGAACGACCTCTTCCCTGTCAGAGAGGTTCATCTTATTACCCTCACGTGCCACAAAACTTTTTGCATGCTACCCAACTGCCTCCAGGAGAGAGTGCCTATGCCACTTATAAAAAGACACTCCTCTGCGCTACATTCACTCTCTGCTATCTTGCATGTAATTAAGTCCTGAAAAGAAGTAGTTCATCTACGTTGTCTTCCCCAATATGTAAAGCTTGTAAAAGCCAGCAGACTTTTCCTGCAGTCTCAGGGGATAACTTCCTCTTTCTCTGGCATCTGCTCTAAGTACCTGAATCAGCTGTGCCCCTTAGAGGAGACACTTTTACTTTTTTACTTTGCCTGACAGTCTGGACAATCTCATTCCCTTCAGTCCTTTGTACTGAACTGCAAATTAAGTTTCCGTAATTATTTCTTATGCATGAAGTATTAGGGTCGAATGGGCTCTTATCTTCCAATTTCAAATATTTTTATTGTTATTTTAAAGAAATAAGTAGAATTATGTAAAAAAACTTTCCTCCCCTGCAAGTCAGCCTGCCTTCAAACAGATAATGAGTTGTTTATGAGGGGAACAAGAAAATAGATATAAACTTCTGCCTTTGTATTGCAGACATGCTATTGTTAATTAATAGCCAAAGTTTCCAGACTAACCAGCCCAGGAAACCTTTTACAGTGGTTTTACAACATGCTTTCCATTTTCTTTCAGCACAGTGGAGCAGATATAGATCAGTCTCACTGGTGCAGAAATTTACACTGAAACCACTTTTTTTGTTCCAGGTTCTGGCCAGCCTGCGTACTGTCCGGAATAACTTTGCTGCATTAACCAATTTACAAGACCGGGCACCCAGCAAGTGAGTGTCATTTTTTGGCCACTGAAATTTTTGCAGTGGTACTTTTTTGATGTAAGCTAAGAAGACAGATAGATATTACAGATTTCAGTCTGTGCCACCAAACCTGCATGAAATGATGATGAGGAATAAGTCTATTAATCTCCTAAAGGTGTTATAGTTGATAGCTGAGACAACAGGGCCCTTGCCTTCTAATTTATCTTGCAATTGCTGTCCTTGCATAAGCTTGGAGTAGGTTTTTTCACCTTATATGATTTTACATAAAGTAGTCATATCATCCAAAGGTGATCATTCAGGCACAGTCTGAGTCTTGCAAATGGAACAGAGTGAGCAGACAGCTGAACTCACTGAGATCTACTTGTAAGATCTGAACCTAGAACTCCACTCACCCTACCTATCCACAGTGGCTCAAAACTATAAATTTGGCATCATAAATATGATCTCTCTCCAGCCATGCTACAGCATCACAGTTAACACAAATGTTAGTTACACTTGCAAATGTAGTGAAGTCATTTTCCCCACCCAAAACATGCATCTCGAGACCTAGAAGTAATTAGCATTCCAAAGAAAATAATGTATTTGCTTATGTTTGTAATTCATGTTTCAAGCTATGTATTAGCTCTAGATGTGATTAGGCAGTCTTTTAATAAATCTGTAAGTTCCTAAACTATTCCTGTCCTGGAGTTTCCAAATAAATCCCCAGGTAATGTATTTTCTGTTATATTGTTCAAGGATTTGGTCATCAGTGAATTTATTAGGCTTAAACCTTTTTTCATTTCCTTTTTAATAGAAGATCACCAATGTGTAGCCAACCATCTATTAACAAAGCAACTATAACAGGTAAGAATAATTTATTTTTTTAAAAAAATCTAAACTGAAAATTGCATTTTATAATAACAATCATATATCACTTCTTATCCTTATAACTGTTTTATTGAAGAGATTTTGAGTTTTTGGTGACTTTTAGTGTTCTATTCTGTTAACGTCTCTTTTCTATTTTATTATCCCAGTTTTAATTTATTTCCCAAATCTTTTTCCTTATATACCAGTGTGTGACTGTGTCATGAATACATTCATTAGTAACTTTTTGCAAGGAAATATAGTAGAAAGAATCGATATGAGGAATCCATTCATCTTTCTTTTTGGGACATAGAGCTCTGTGGCTATACAGACACAAAGTCTTCACTTTAAAAGTGTTCATGCTATGAAGAGAAATTTTCAAAACTGAATTGTCTGATTTAGAATTGTAATTCCTATTTTTATAAAATTTGTATGAGAAAAAAATCCTATAAAAATTGTATTAGTTCTAAGGAAATATTGACTTAAAAACAAGACTAGCAGTGGAAATTACATTAATATTTTGGAAAATTTTACTCCACGCAACTTTTGGTTGTTTTGATGACAACTTGGTCTTGGACATCTTCATGGAAGTACACTTTCTTGGACCCCATATTTTATACTTCATGTTAATTCACAACTTACACTGTGAAATTTTCCAGATAGTTCCTTTCTCTATCATATTCTGCCAGAATGCAAGAGCATTTGCTTTTTGTCTTGATAAAGTATACAGATACTTACAAAACAGGTAAATTATAATTTAAACCACAATCAGAAATACAGTTTTCCATCATTTTCAAAATGCCTTGTCTTTTAAATTGAATTATACATTTGTATCTCTAAGAAAAAATGGTACTTCAGCAATTTTGAGGAACAGTGTGTCTTTTTAAAGTTCAATAGTTTCTGCTTTTAGACTCTGGAATGAGTTAAAAGCAATGGGTTTTTTTCAACTAACCTTTCACCTTAGAAGGTCTGAGTCTTGGCAGTTCTGTACAGTTTTACTCTCCTAGGAACTCATACAATATGAACATTTGTGTGTAGGGCTCATCAGGGGACTGAAGGTTAAGAGTTTAAATCTATTTTATAAAGAGAAAGGCATAATATTAATTAAATAATAGAAAGACGATAAAGTTATATATGTACGCCAATTATATTCATTATCTGTAGTTAGTATATTTCTTGAAGAGGTAATTTTGGACATTGGTTTCAAATTGCATGCTATAAAACATTTCAGTTATGGATATTATATCTATTTTTGATTTTGTGATTTCTCTCATAGCAGAGTAATCTTCAAATATGGATATAGGAATACTCAAAAAATAGGGCTCTTTTTTTAACTCCAAGGGACGAACTTTAGAAAACCTATAACACAGTGAAATTCATGACAGAAAAAGAAAATATGATACTCAGAAGAGAAGATGCATGTGCATGTGAACACTACCTTACACGCTCTCCCGCAGCTATTTGCCTGAGATCAACTTCTTTTCTCCAGCAGGAGAAGCTGTTCAGACAGCAGGATGCAAGACACTCTCTGTTAGAAGACGGTGTTGCTCTTTCCAAATTTTTCTAATCTGAAACTTTCCATTCAGTTAATTCTCACAGTGTACTCTACATGTCAGCCATAAATCAGCTGAAATTTTAAAGTTTAGAAAGGAGGTACTACAGTCAGCTCTCTAATTAATCTAGAAAATTGTTCTTTACCAATAAATTTAAAGGCAGCAAGAAAAGGTAAGGATAAGCAAGAATAGTAAGAATAATTTAACTTAATTTAGTTTAGTCTGATTTCTTAGAGATTTTGCTGGAATTACTATGCCCAATTTATGCATTGAACTGAATGATCTGGAGCCTGTGTACTCTGGATATAAGTGGTTGAAAGACTTCAATGACATAAAAAAAATACCAAGCCACTATAAAACATTAAAATGGCTACAAATAATTTTGACTATTGAAAGGAAATTGAGGCTGGATACTATTTTGCATAAAAGGGTTTGCCTGTTCTTAGTTTTAAACTGTTTTTGATATTTCCCTGGCAACAAAATTCATGACATAGGTGCAGAAATATGCATAGGTTTATTCTTGGGGCATATAGAATCCTAGTAAAATGTCTTAACAGCAATAAGCTGAGAAGGAAGATATATTAAAAACACTTCTGCTACATTTCAGAGAATAATTGAAAACCCTTTCAGATGCTAATAAGTTTTTTGAATTCTTGTGGGGAACATTCAAAATATTCTACATTCTGTAGCTTCTACAGGTCCTGTCTGCTGAGAAATCCTCCTAGTTTTGCTGTTCTCAGAATATGTGTAATGGAGCATCCAGAACAATACACCAGCTATGGTAGAGCCTCTTCATGACACCCTGATGGCTCAGCTTGCCATCTCAGCAAGAACTTATTGACAAGGTAGCAATTTAGGTGACTAGAGGACACAGTGTCACTGAGCTACTTTGATGATAAGTCAGAAAACAGATGCTTAAGATAGAGATTTTATGTTGCTAAACTTCCCGGAAGACATGTCTCTGGGGAGATTCTCTCTGAGGAAAGGGACGATCACAGAAGGGAACTACTGCAGAAGATATGGGAGTACCAACAAGGGAAACATGAAAAGCAAAGTATGTAAAGTGAACATGTAAAGCGAAGTAACTAAACATGTAAAGCAAAGTAACTAAAAATGCAAGAGCAAAATTCCCACTTTTGCTATTTTAAGAATTCACCATGTGGTATAAATCTTTGGCAGCATACCCTAGCAAAAAAGTAAGAAACTGTGACGTTGAGAGGGGAAGGAGCACAGGAATCATATGTTCAAACTGTCTCAGAAGAAACATCCACCAAGGTAGCCTTAATTTTAAGGTGATTTGTCAATGTAAATATGTAGATGTTGTGATCAAAATAAAGTGTTTTCTTTTCAGTATATCCTCATGAATCCCTTTTGTAAACTGTGTTGAAAGAAGCTAATGAATATCAATGACATACAGTATCGTGTTTGTTATCAGACAACTACGCTATAGTGTGCTGAGTGTTCTTTTTGCAGACAAATTGGGAGTAGGACATCGGAACTTTTTATATAACAACAGAATTTTTCAATGGCACTTTTCATACTTGCTTAAATTTTAGGAGGTAAATATCAGTTTTAACTATAGTCAGTGTGAATAAGCAGAGATGAAAACTTACTTCTGTTAGAAGTCTTCAAAGGGATATGAATTTCCTACAAGTGCCGTCTCTGTCATTGCTGAGACCAGCCTGGGATAACTGGGTTTGCTGAATAGTTCTCTTATGCCTGGTGTTCTGTACTTCAACCAAAAGAAGGGTTTCTCTCACTATGAATCATATTTTCTGATATTTCATTTAAAACTGACAGTAATTCTCTTAACACAACCAGTGAAATACAAATATTTTGTTTTCAAAAAAATGACACTATCTGTGACTCAAGGATTGAGTTTGCCAGTTTTATACTGCGATTCTGCCTACTCATCCAGTCCACACTTCCCGCGTTTGCTTACGATTGTGAGAGACAGTGTCAAACGCCTTGCTGAAGTCATTGCATGAGACCTCAGCCAGAGTACTGCATCTAGATCTGGGACCCCTTCTTGTGCCAGTCCAGAGGGAGCCACGACCAGTGATGATCAGAGAGGGCTGGAGCACCTATCCTGCGAAGACTGGCTGGTCGAGTTGCATTGTTCTGTTCAGAGAAGTGCAGGCTCCAGGATGATGTTACTTAGCCTTCGAGTACACAAAGGGGCCTACAGGAAAGCTGAAGAGGGACTCCTTACAAGGCTTTGTCAGGATAGGACAAGGGGAAATGGTTTTAAGCTGAAAGAGGGCAGTTTTACAGTAGATATTAGGAAGAAATTCTGAGGGTGATGAGGCCCTGGAACAGGTTGCCCAGAGAAGTTCTGAATGCCCCATCTCCGGAAGCATTTGAGCAGGGTCTCTGAGCAAACTGGAAAGTGCTTCAACTAGGTGATCTTTAAAGTCTCTTCCAATCCAAACCATTTCATGATTCTATGAATTCTAACAGTGTTGGAACCCTGGAGGCTGAAAATTTCAGGCTTTCTGTTCTAAAGGGCACTGACCTTCAAGCAAGAACCACATTTGACTTGAGGCCTTGGAACAGGCTTCTGAAATCTAGCGATAGCACTGTGGGTGTGTAGTTTGAATAGTAGTGCGTGATCTCACAGGGTGAAAAAATTTAGATTTAAGATTTTAGTAAATAGAAATACATGAGTTAAGATGGAGGCCTTTGGGCATTGTCTGAGTCCTTCTTCACCTTCTTCTTCCTTCTTCTTAATGGGTTTGGGTGGTTTTCTGTAACTGAGTGGAAAAGGTCCGCATTGCAGGCCTTGGGTGGTCAATATCGGGTCAGAAATACAAATATTATAGGTGTCACCTCATTATTGAGTGACAATAGCACTTAAATAACCTTGGAAAGAATTAGAGGTACTCCATTTTACCTTCTTTCTCTAACTTGCTAGTTAGAGCTCACGGCTCATGGGTCTGTAAATAGAAACAATAAACATCATAGTCCGAACGCAAACTTCAACTCTTATGTATTAATCCCAACCTTGGCAGAGAAAAAGAAGCCAGAGAAAAAGAAACAGACTTATATTTTGCAGTCCAGAGCATATTTCAATTTGACTTCCACTGAAATCCCTCCATCTGATCCATGAAGTTCAGCAACCGTGCAGCAGTACAGAAGTGTGTTGTTTTAGTTAGTTTCAACTATATCATTTTGGCAAACAAGATCACAATTTTTCCAAGTGTTTTGAATATAGGATTGATAATCATCAGCTTTAGTGGAATTGAACCTCTTCTCCATCCTTACTGTGAAAAGTACTTTAAAGTGACCTGTATATTGTTTTCTTAAACAATAAATAATAGTTTTTGTAAATAGGACAGTTTTGGAAAACAGCCATATTTACATCAAGTACTCTTTTCAGTTAATCATTAAAAGGCCTTATCTAGGTCATGATAACCAAATAGGGAGTTATCTCACTTATAGCCTTGTTATCCACAACACAAACAAAATTCTATTGCTTTGTGAGATACAAGGCACAAATTACATTCAGAATGAAATTCATTCATACATCCCCTGACCCACAGTAAGTAAGGTATGCAGCTCACAGGTAAGGCATCAGAGAGCCTGGAGTCTGCTTCCCACCTGGGCTCACAGTCATTTCCTCATCTTTGGGGCTGAATTAACAGCTTTGTCCCTTGCACATGCAGAGTTTTGGAACATTTGATATTAATAAATGCAAGCCATATTTGCTTGCATTCAGAAAAAAATCATAGTATCATAGGTGGTGAAGCACTTCCATGTGCTACAATTAAAAAAAAGAATAGCTGCTTAAATGGAGTCATTTAGTAAACTAGTTTTCCTTTTCAAAATGTATTGTCCCCTGTTCAGCCCCATATGTTTAGGGAAGAGGTTGTTATTAACAGGAAGCAATTGTGAAGGCTTGCTGAATGCTTTCTTCATCTTTATTTGTAGAGTTTTAATTAATATTGCAAAAGTTTTCTAACTGAAAGTTTTCAGATGAAATCTATATGTAGGGCTCTTTTAGGGTCAGTGAGTTTGTAAAACAGTGATTAACCTTCTTAAGGCAGAACAGCACGAAGAAGACTGACGGTTTTGAACCAGGTAAACTTGTCCTGTATCATCTCACATTCAAGGAAATGAATAAAACCAGGCTACAAAATAGAATACTCTCTATATTTGAATAGTGCTCTTCAACACTGATACCTGGTAGGAAAAAATGTAAGTTTTCATGAAATAGAAAGTTAAACAAAGAAAGAAATAAATATAAGTCATAGTTTATAAGATTCCTGGCAAGAATGCCCATGTAATTAAAACTAACTTCTTGAATCAAAAATTAGAAAATAAAAGTAGATGTTTTGCAGTGTGTAAGACTGCAACACTTGGCCCTTGTGTATGAATCCAATTTTTGTGGTGGTTATTAAAGTGCGTAGAGACTAGAATGCCTCATAGGGCTGATGTTATCCACCTGTTGTTAACAACCTCTGGTTGTTACCTTCACCTAGCACTTAAGATTATTTTTTTTATAAAACTGTAGTATACTAGACCCTTGATTTTGTTACAGACTTACACATTTTGGTGTAGGCTATGGATCCATTCAATAGGAAAACACAAGAGGCATTATCAATTTCCACATCAATAATCTGATATGCAGCCCCACATAAATCTTTGCTTCTTACTTTAAAATTTGTCTCATATTTGCTGCATCACTGAAAGTCCTTATATCACCATTTCACCCACACTGTCCACTTCTCTGGAAAGAGAGACAGGGGGACAAGCTTCATGTGCTTCTTCTCTTCTTCTCCTTTCAGCCTATGTCACTTACAGGCACTGGCAGTGTAGCACAGCAGAGAACTGTACATGACCCCAATTTATTGCATTCATAACAGCAGCAGAACAACTGAAAAAGAATGAAACCTGGCTTGGTCTTTAGGACAGAGTTGAGAAGAATCAGAAAGAAAAATAGGACTCTTGCCTGTGTCATTTTTCTCATTACTTTTACAAATGCTGTCCTTTGTCTGATGAATATAGAAAATAAAACTGAAGCAGATGTCGTTTCTGGTATGACTGTTGGATGCAGTCTAAATGTACCTTCTTTTCACATCTTCATCCAGTTTCTGACATTTCTGATGAGGGACACATTAACTCCTGTCCAGTTTAAAAGATATATTTGAAAGTAGATATTTTTTTCCTTTAATACATTACTGAGAATCTGGCCTACTCAAGCCTATTCACTTTCCTAAGTATCCATTTAAACATCAAGGGCTACATTGAAAACTCCTGTTAAAGTGCAGAAGTTCTGCTTTTATTATATGCAGGTTCCTGAGTAAGGAACCTGAACACAGCAGTGAGTCAGAGCGACCAGAAGCCGTGGTCAAACAACCCTGGAGACCTGCTACAACAAAGTCTCTCTTTTCTCTATTTTCTCTCTCTGCCCTTATGTATTTTGCTTTACATTCTGCAAAATTACTCCTCTTCAGCTGAAAGGTATAATTCCAGGTCTGGTGGTAGGAACATCCACTTGTGCCTACTGGACTTTCTCAAGAATGAGGATTAAAAAGTTTCAGAATAAGCAATGCCTTAAATTCAGTCTTCTGCTCTCAGGCTAAAAGTTACAATATATTAATGCAAAGCCACCCTCTTTCTGGAAAAATGTTAGGTAACTCAGCTCAGGAAATATTTGGTAGTGGGAGCTGGTCAGTACTGTCATGTATTCAGACATGTCCCTGTGCTTCAGGCTTCCATTTGGCTCTTTTTGTAGCAAAATCCTCTGAACAACCGCAGGTATTCTTTATAGTCAGGGGAAACCAGCAGGTGTCTCAGGGGATCCATGTGCCCTGGAGAGGCCCTAAACTCCCACACTGCCTGTGCAAAATCTTGTTATCCAGGAGACGTTACTTTAGTGTTACTATCCATGAGAGACACCAGCAGTGGGGAACCTAGCACAGTCACAAATATTCTAAAGTATTCCCTACCAGAAACTTGTCAGGGAAGAGATGTAGCAAAATTTTTTTCCAAATTTGACTTTGAGACTTTGGGAGGAATGATGGGAGGCAGTGAAAGAGCCAGTAGTTCTCACTGGATTACTTTCACTTGAAATGTTAAATGTATGACTTTAAAATTTCTTAATCAAACCCAAAGCATAGTTTTCAGCCAGGTTTTTATAGCTCAATGACTCTTGCTTTCTGTTAATAGAATTGTAAAATGTATGTGTTTTTGTCAGAGTCCTTAATCAGCTAACCTTAAGATCCATCTCTGTCTTAAGTACAGGCAAATATTCTTGCACTAGGAAAGTCTTTATTTTATTCCCATTATGATGATATCCTGAGTTAATGAAGTAGTTGTGGTCATATGCATATAGTTTTAGTTATTATGAAATATTAAAAATTACTCCAAAATATTTGCATTAAAATGATAGCATAAAATTGCCAATGTGATTAATTATTCATTCTGCACACAGTATTTTAAATTAATTTCTGCAATGATATTTATGTTTAGTGATTAAATTAGATTTGAATTTGGATGAATGTTAAGCCAAAAAAAAAAAAAAAAAAAAAAAAAAAAGAGAGACAAAAATTTAGGATCTATCTCTTAAATCATAGGATATTATGATAAAAATTAAAAGTTTATTTTCTTGATTATGAGCAATTTAGGATTATATCCAAGTGAGTGAATTTTGCCATTATGTAACTTACTACTATGCTAAAAAAAAGTGAATTAAATCAGGAGCATGTTACAGAAGAGATTATTGGATTAGCAAGCATTTGAAAATTCCCCTTGTACCAAGTAAGTCATATGCTAATAGCTTACTTAGTGCACATACTGCAAGAGCTATTGACTAAGTAGTCTTTAATTTAAGTACAAAGATGACTAGAATAAAAGAAGGAAGTAATCTGTGCCATGGAAATGAAGGAGAAAATCAAACGAGTTTCAAAACCTGGAAAGCTGAATTAACTAAATGTTATCAGCAGGATTTGGGAAGTTCCAGACGATAATGGTGGGCAATTAATGTGAAAGAAAACTATTTGTTTGGGGAAGTGTCTTTAATATTGTTTGTATCATTATTGTAGATGTGCTTGGTTTTACTATTCGTATTACTGAGTTTGAACTCTGCTTCTCAAAGGGAAAACAAAAAAAAAATTGTTTAGATCTATTCTTTTGAACTGGATTTCAGCTAATACAAGCAATGGCAAATGATACCTGACCCACAAATTGTGCTTTGTATTCTGCCCGTTCTCTGACCATTCTGTTTCCTAAACAGAAAGGGTTCTGTATGTATGATCTATTTCAGCATTTCAGCTGCAGAAACACGTTTCTTCTGCAGTGTCTTTCTCCCTTTTTTTTTTTTTTTTTGGGTTGGTTTGGAGGTGAATCTCAAAACATTTCTTGCATAACTGTTACAAGCTAAAGAGAATTTAAATCTCACTAAATTTCATCTCTTAAATCTCATCACAGTCTCATCTGTTTGAATCTAGTCATTCCTCATTCAGTCTTCAGCTCTGAAAACCTATCACATAAAGGAGGTGATCAGAGAAGTGTTAGTCCTACAGCAATATATGTTTTTGCAGTTTGAGATGGTGTTTTCAAGGAGGAAGTAGCTAACTTAGTTACTATTAATATGCGTCTCACACAGAAAATCAACAGTCAAGTGGTTAAACCATGTAGTTATCACATGCTTCTGCTGCTTAGTAATGTATGTAAGCATGTTACCTATCAGCCATAGACATTCCCTGTATGATATTGTGAAACTAAAATCTGTTTGCCTTACTTCTGCTGATTCGCATGTTGAAATCTATGAGTTTTTGCTTTGCTGAGTAACATCTGAAACTGCAGCACCGTTAGTCTTCTACGACACTTTTCTTTGGTCTAGTGCAGTTCCACCCTCCTTGCAGATTTATACTCCCTTGACTTGGGTTTTGTGTTTGGGTTATTTCTTCCTTAGGAGGCAGGGATAATTGTATGATATGATGCAGTGAAAAGCCATGGAGTAGGAAAATACTAAGGAAAAAACCACTCCTTGTAGCTTCAGTGAGCTCTCCAAAAGAAAAGGGCACAATTCTGTTCCACAAATACTATTGTCTAAACATACCCACTGAAACTCAGAGTTGATGCTCAAAGGAAAAAATGTTTCTTCTACAAATAATATGTTTGTGGTAAAACCTGGTGTGCTGAAACTCTTGCCAGTTCTACTTTGAAAATCCTTTTTTTCAAAAAAGAGGTTCGTCTTCTCTATAAAAGAAGGGATATAAAAATTGCACATATTTTCCAAGAATTTCTTTGAAGATTCATTGTTAAAATAAATAAATACTTCTACTTCATAGTATGCATAGTTTTACTCATATGCATTTATTTTTAGAAGCTGTATGCTTTGATGGTTCTGTGAGAGGTCAGTTCTGCAAGCATTATTTCCAATCACAGCTCAATTCTGCAGAGCTGAATTATAAAACATCTACTAAGGCCACATTACCTTTGCAAAATAAGAAAAGGTTTACACAAGTATTCTAAAGACTAAAATTCCATAGAGTAAAGTGAAAATATAATAAACATTTTCTTAACAAATATAATTCTTTCAAAATAATATCTCCACCAGTCAAAAATACGCCATAAAGAGAATATCCATATTTCTCCTAATAAAATGTAATTAATGTCATTTCTTTACATTTTTTCAAACAAGTTGGTGGAAGAGGCAGATTACCATTTTACAGTCTGAGTTACTAATTAGGTTCTCATCTGGCAGTGCTTGGAAAAGTATTTTTGGAAGCCAGTGTTAGAATTAGCTAGTGTTAGCTAGTTATTTAAGTGCAGAGAAAGAGCTTCCCTAGTGCATTCTCAGGTAGCCTTGCAAACAAGGAGGGCTACAAGACATATAAATACCTCTCAGCTCATTCTGTTTAGTGAGCAGACACCAACAGAAATGAAGAGGTACCGTGTGACTTTCATCCATCAGAATAAATGCTCAGTGTTAGTAAAAATCCCCAGGCTAAAGCCCACAGTCTCACAGATTCATGGCTAGCACATTAAAGCTAGTTTACCTGTGATCAGATCCTTAGCATCAGTAGCAACATAGCCTTAAATAAAAGTTATCACATATATAAAGTCCATACTAGCCACTTCCCTTTTCACATAATTACTTCTAGAAGTTCTCAAACTTGTCTCTGTGTTGTGTTGGTGGTTGTGTTGCTGGAGGATGGACTCTTACCAGGTAACCATCAGGATCGTTAACAAAAGCTTTAGTCTCTGCCACCAGCGCAGTAAACCAAAGCATGAACTCTTTCATAGAAAAGATTGTTCCCCACATCTAATGTTTAATTGTGAAATTAAATTAAATTGTGTGTTTAGCAGAGGAACAGGACTCAGAAAATAGTGTTCTTGACTTTGTCCACTTCATACAGTCTGTTCTGTTAGCTGAGGCTGGAAACAGAAACTGTCCTTTAAAGGGACAGGGGAGGGTGGAATGGGTTCTCACTATTGCATTCTTCTGTAAAGGGCTTCTCCATGAAGAGGTTATTCATGATACTTACATGGCCACTCTCTCTATCTCACCATATTTCAAGGCTTCACTTTTTGCTTCTCACCATTACAGGAACTCCTGTAATATGAAAACATGGCTTCAGTGTTACTAACACTTTAGAAATGTGCAGCTGAGAATAAATGTCAGGCTATCCTATGAGGTCAAAATGTTAGCACAACAGACTGTAGTCCATCACAGCTGTAAATGGGAATGGAATTTCAAGGCTGCTCCTAAGGCAAAGAACATGGATCAGTGGTTGCAAATGTGCATAAGTCTGTTAGGTGGATTTATCAGAAACACACAGCTAAAAATTACATTTGAAGATGTAAATATTCTCTGGCTACTAATTCTGGGGGAAAAATATGTATATAACCTGGCTTGTAATTTTAAAACTATTTTATTTTGAATTTTTAATATATTGTTATTCCATCCTGAAACACTGTACAACTTTACCTTGTATAGGTAGTTACCTGGCCAGTGTTCTACTACTTTCATATTGGACTCAAAATCATTACAAGTATATTTTTTTAAATATACTAATATGATGAGTAAATTTGAATTTTTTTTTTACTCCTGTAAGTGCACAGACAAAGTACTTTATATGGTGTGAGGACTGTTTTCTGTTAGAGTGTGCTGCTATATTGATGATCTTAAATGGATTCTACAACCTAGACAAATAAAAGTCTTATCTCATTTGAAGGAGTTACATAATCAGATTTTTTTTTTTTTTTTTTTTTTTTTTTTGGCAAGCTTAGGCTCAAACCTCCCAATAACTTCTGGATTTCTTTTGACACCTATACACAAACAAATACAAATATGTTATTTTCCCTGGGCCTGAGTCTTGAGTTCATCACAGGCATTATGAATGGACTCTACATTCAAAGCTGACAGTTCCCCTGGATCTTAAAACTATTGCATTCCATATAAACAGAATTTAGGCAGAATTGTTTTTAAAGATTCTGTCATTGACCATTATGCATGAATCTTAACCATTTTTTAAAGTGTGGAAATATGGGTTTCATTTTACTCATTTCTCAGTTACTGTGCTTGGTTTGACTGTACAGTCTGGAATTGAGGTAACAACCTCAGTGAGTAGAATTTTATTAAGTTTTTTCAGGCCTCGCCAAGATTTGACGTAATTTTTTCTGTTTCTTTTTCTCTGGATTTTCACCTTGCTACACTGGTGGTATAAATGATAGCAGTCCTTGCCACTTGGTAGTATTACAGTTGTTTTCATTGAAAAAGGTGATGGCTGGTCTGTATTTGCACCTTTATTGCTGTGTCTGGAAGAGTGACGACAATAACAGTCCAATTTTAAAAATTAAGGAATTTAGTCATGGCTTTAGGGAGCTGTCTGTAAACGGATTAAGCCTGGTTGCCTCAAACCATTTTTGACAGTTTTTTCGGTCTTTTTTAAGCAAAGGCCAACTGTAGCTTAATCCTGTTGATGCAGGAGGACAATTCTATAACACATCTGAAGAATAACTATTGTGAAGAACATAGATATAGGTCAGATTCTGTTTTTGTGTTTCCTCCCTTACATTGACTTCATTATTGTAAGAGACAGCAGCCACCATGATCAAGAATAATATATAACAAACAGATTAAGAAAATGCTGCTAGATTTCCACTCCTTTCTCTTCTAATTCAAACTTTTTGAGTCTCATCTCTTTCTGTGGAAATTACTAACTTTGTGTAATTGAAAAACATGCATCCGAGTGATGTGCTTATTTAGCAGAAAAGGAACATGTATAATTTCTATATGCTTTTTCTATCTCATTATCCATGCATAACCAACCACTTGCAGTAAAGCTTTTTAAAACAGAAGTAACAACAGTATTCGTGAAGTGCAGATATTACAGGGAAACACTTCAAGAACCTCAGAAGCAGTAGGTGTGTCTACAGCTCTGTCAGTCTGTTATGCTTTGCTTCTGCAAGTCCATCAAAGTGCCACTTCGCACTTTGTGGGCTAAAGTCTTACACAGGACCAACAGCTCTAATAATTTTGAAAAGTAATGGAGTTTCAAGCATTTTTGCTAGGACTGAACATTTGGCTCTCACTTTTGGTTGGGTGGGAGCACTAATAATTCATTATGTTCACAGTACATCAGTTGCAAACTGTTTGTTACAAAGCATCTGACTGGAAAATCAGAAGCAATCCAGGAATTGGGATTGGAATGTAAAAAACCTGGGGCTTAAATTATGCTAATGCATTTCATCCAAAGGGTAATTTTGCTTTAGATTAAAAGACATAAACTGGGGTAATTTTATAAAATTGAGTTTGTTGATTTTGTACAAATAGAATATATTGGGGAGGTATAAACAACACGTGAGGGTATGAATATATAGTAAAGGTTTGGACAGGAGAGGAAAGTTTGTAGGAACAGACATTTTGGGACATTTATAGTAACAGCAGATAACAATCAGCCGAGTCACGTTATGAGGTGCACACCAGACTGACACTCTGTACGGGTGCTGCAGATTTCAGTGTAAATCCTATAATCCTGTCATCAAGCCAGTCTGGCAATCTAATCACTATCCTCCCCTCCCATGGTTTTCACACCAGCTCAGGCTTGGAATGTGTTTTATCTCATTAATTCTCAGAAGTTCTTTTTCCCTTTTGTTTTCTACAACAGTGTCTGCCGTTTGATGCAATATTCTGCCTGCATATCAGTGCCCTCCCAGCTGCCACACACTCTTCTAATGCCTGATCTTTCCACACAGTTTTCCCAGCATAATGTTGAACATTCAGGCATTGCATCCGTATAGCTTCAATACTCCCGAAGAAATGTCTGTTGTCAAACCTCATCACTCATGGTGCCAAAATAACCATACGGTGCCAGGGGTTCCCCATGCTCCTGCTGCTGTAGTTAGGCGGGATGCCATCGAAAACAGAGATGCCACGTGTGACACGATAATGCCATCGGAGGGGAAGGACTCGTCCCCTCGGGCTGAATGTTATAGACATCTCGGCTGGAAGCCGCGTTGCTCAACTCTTCAATGCCTTTAGGAAAACAGCTTTTCCCCGGCTCCGGACTGAGCTCCCCGCCTGCCGGCTGCCGGAGGTCCCGCCGGCGCGGGGATGAGAGCCGGCTCCGGGCCGGGTTAACCCGCGGAAGGGCCGGGCGCTGTCGGGGGCTGGCACAGGGCAGGACGGGGCGAAGCGACGAGCGACGGCACCGACGGCAGCGGGAGCGGGGCCGCGGGGCGGGGAAGGGCGCCCGGTGACATTCCAAACGGGGCACACAGGGCCGGAGCTGTGTCACCGACAGGGCCCGCGGTGGGAGCCGAGTTCTTAGTGTCTGCAATCTGCGGGGTCATGTCTGTGGAACCATGGCATGACACGGCTGGAAGGCAATTTAAAGATCATCTTCTTTCAAGCCCTCTGCCGTGGGGCTAGACTACACCCTCGACTACGTCAGGCTGCTTACAGCCTTATCCAGCCAGACCCTGAACACTTTCAGGAACAGGACATCCCCTTTTCTGGGCAACCTGTTCCAGGGCTTCTCCATCCTCACAGTAAAGAATTTACTTCTGACTTCTGATGCAAAACCTCTCTCTTTTCTGTTTAAAGCTATGCTTGCCCATATAAAATACACTTCTTCAGCTCTCTTGTAAGCTGCCTTTATGTAAACAAAAGGCACAATAAGGTCACTCTGAAGCCTTCTCTTTCCAGGCTGAACAATCCCAATTCACAGTTGGATCTGTAGGATCTGGAGGGATCTGTAAATTTAAGTTTCTGATGGGGAAGAAAACAAAGTCTTTAGGCTGGAATCACCTTAAAAATACACTGTGGTAGTAACTGATGCACTTTCAAACAGTGTAGAAATCATTTTCTATTTCCTTGATTATTGACTACTGAATTATCTAATTAACTACTCTAATTCCTCAATATCCCTATAAAGTCATAAAAATCATCAGCAATGATGATATGACACTCTATAAAGTGTCAAATCAAAATCAGATGTCAGATGTGCTTTTCAATCTGCAAGTAAATCTCAGCATCTCTTAGTCAACCACATCGAATTTGTAGCTGTCCTGTTTAATCTTATTCATGGCTTTGTTCCTTTTTTGGTGTTTGATATTTCTAGTGTCCCTAGTCTTTATTACATGCTTATAAATCAGCTTCAAATGCGACAGCATCAGTAGGAGGACACATTTTCTCGTTTAGGCTTTACTTATACGCTGCACATAAAGCATATATGTGGATAGGTGTACATTTCTAAAGGTCTTGAGAGTGTGCAATGAGTGGGAATTTTGTTCTTCAAGTTCACCCTAGAGCCATTAATTAGGGTGTTATACAGCAATAGTGTCAGGAAAGAGGGAAATTTCCCTCGTCTAGAACAATAACACATGATCAAAAAAACTCCCTCCTACATTTAGAAGTCAGCAATCTGCTTAGAGCATCTTCTAACTCTGTGTACCTTTCCCTCAGTTGACTTTGGACATGTCACTATGATCTCTGAATATCCCCCTGCTAGCCATGTGAAACAGTTCCCATTTTCAGATTTAAAAGTAGATGCTTTATGAGATAGTCTAGAAAATGTAGCTGAAAGAAACAGTTTGTGCCTGTCTAACTGTGACACTCTATAACTGGATTATAACAGGATGATGCTTAAATTGGCTAGCTTTCTATAGCCTTATGGATGTGGATGTGAGTTCACTTAAATGAAACACTTTTAAACTAATTTCCCAGAGAGCAGTGGTTGCCCTGAAATGAGAATGTCTCTGTTTGCTGAGTGCACATCAACCACTGTAAAACACTCCCAGTTTGTAATTTTCCTAGTTGCTTTTTTAGTTTTCTTCAGCCTAGGCCTTTACATCATGTGTCTGATATTGTGTATTTATATCATACCTATTTGCCCAGTAATCCATAAAGTATCTTGGAAATAAGAGAGTTATGCATTAAAAAGAGAGAGAGAACGAGAGAGAGAATTTACAGTGATACTTTCTGTATTTCTGCAAAGGGATTTTCCAAATCCCTTTAATGACAATTGCCCTGCAATTAGATACCCTGCTCCATGAAATAACTCGGCTAAGGACAATGCAGGTGATATTACCTGTAGTCCTTTATTTGGTGCTTGATCTGATTTCTTTTCCCATATAAAATCCTTAGACTGTATCAGAACTATTTCAATGTACATTAATTGTTACAGTAGCTTTATTGTAATTGAGCTGTCCTTGAAATAAGTTGAGTGACTCTACCTTGAATTGTAACATTTTACTATGTGAATTATTGAATTAGATAGCTGTTATCATTCTTTAGATTAGTTATCTAGCAGTTATTATTATAAATATTCATTATAAGTTTTCTATCTTTCACATTTTTGATAAATTTGCTCAAAAATATCATAATGAAGGACTTAAATTTTTATCAATATCATAAAGGAGCAAGATCTACAAGGAATGGAAGTGGTTGTGTTGGCATCGCTTCATGTAATAAAATTTACATTATTAATAATACACAAGTAGTATGAATTGTGCAGCCTTATCAACATAACTAGAAAACTGTAATGAAGACATGAATAGCAGAAGTAGAGGTCTGACTGTGTTTCCCAGGACTAGTCATCCAGCACTGGTGTATATTACAAAATTTCTTCATGGTCATTGCCAGTCCACTGTCCCCAACCTGAGCTGCTGCATGAAGTAGTTGCTGTTCTGCACAGCGCCTAGGGCACGGTTGCCTTCAGGGAAGGTTGCATGGGAGATCTCTTGCAACTGGTGACTCTTGCAGGCACCCTGGATATTCTCATGCTGCAATACCTCTGGTATCAGTGGTGTTTTGAAAGACAACAGCACAATAGTGTTTTGCTACCCTTCAGAATCAGATTCTTAGAAAAACTCTCCTAAACAAAAACAAACAAAACAAAACAACCAACCAACAACAACAACAACAAACCCTGCAAAAGAATATTGATGATATAGTAAACTTTGGAAAATAATGAGCATATATATAATTTCTGTACCTTTTGCCTTCCACCAGCTCTGTCCGATGCAGATTTTTATATCTAGAACAGGGTTAACACTTAACATGAGTGTCCTAGAATGTTTAGTTTTAAATCTGGATTTGACTATTTATCTTCTGTTACACAATCAGAGGTAGGAAGGCAGTTAGAGAGGCAGCAAAGTTAGCTGGACCTTCTGTGTGAAAAAGTCAAAATACTAAGGACGTTAGGCTGACATATTTTTGTCACCTAATTATAATTTGCAGGGTCAGGACTAACTTGTTCTAGCTAATGTCTGAAAAAAGTTAAATATTTTAGTGTTCAAAGAATTTACTATTTGCAGCTAATCAATTTTTTAAAATTAGACTTTTTCTGAAGATGTTTGTGTCCACACTGTGATGTTCTTGACTGTTGGCATCACTGATTTACAAGCAAGAAAAGTCTCTTTTTTTCATTGTAGGTACCACTGTACCAGTAAGGAACTCCAGGTTTAGGCTGGGGCTTGTACTGATGAGCTATATCTGCTGGTCTGCATCTCAAAGAGGTTTTTATTGTTATTAGAATGTAAAGGAAGAAAGCTATAGATAGGTAGATTCAGAAGAAAGAAATTATGGAATTATGAAGGAGACAACCACTTTGATGGTATAATCTGGTGTGAGAGGCAGTCAATGGAAAACAGCAGCAGACTTAATTTTATCAGTTTTAGATACGTCACAGCAACTGAAACATAGGGGCATAATTTCGATCAGAATGGTGTAGCTTTGCTGACGTATCAACAAGATCCCACATATGTGAAACTGCAGCAGAACTTTAAAGTTTAAAGAGTTTAAAGGCCAAGACTCCAGATAAGTAATGTCTCAGAGCTGAGTCAGGAATAAGGTCAGAGGACAAGTTTATAAAGTTTCAAACCCTAATGCAAATAGCTGATTTTTGGCACAATAGAAAGGAATTAAGAAGGACGTTATGAATTATGTGAACATACAGAGACTGAGCAAGTAAGGGAAATCAGATCTGCATTCATGTTTTCACAAAGTTTTAAAACTATTTTGTTATCTATTTTCTTGGTGGAAGTTACAATTTGGGTCATGCCAATTGCCAGATCCTGCTGCCATGAAACGCCCGCTGGGTATATTCTTACTCAAGCCCTGAAATTGTTTCTAAGAAGTATCTAATAAACATGTTTCTTTGTACCTTAATGATGCTTTTGTTGCTTTTACTGGAATTGCATTGATGTTTACAGGTCTCCTACTGATCAGGTTAACACATGTAATAGCTCATAAGAGGAGCTATTTATTTTCTAGATTTGCCTGTGCGAGCCTGAACTATTAGGTTCTGCAAATCGATGCTAACAACATGAAAAGAAAAAGCAATAGGCTTTAAAGCATGAAGTAAGTTACACTTAATCAATATAAACAATAAGATCTAGGGTCTTTTGGGCAATATTTTGAGAAAAATTAGAAAGGCCATGCCTCACTCTTAACCAGGTGTACAATTTAAAGTTCTTTGGTGACTTTGTTTAAAGATAATAATGGATTGGGTTGTACTGTTATTAAATATCCCTGACTTTGAATTCAAGGAAACTCTAAGAATAAAACTGCATGTTTAAAGTTTATTTGTGACCTCTGATAGTTAAATACAGGAATTCCATGTAAATAATTATGAGTTTTTCATCATCTCCATTAAGAGAAATAATAGCAAAACAGGGTATGAAATGAAAGCAAAGTATACAGGTTGCATAAGTATATTCAGTGAAATAATGAAATAGCTCAGGAAATGTTCAACAATAAAAAACCATTAGGCATCCATGAAGGTTGTTAATAGAGAGTTCTTTTAAAGGTCATGCTCACGTTTAACTTGGTGATAAAAGAATAAACTACTTTCCCCAGAAATTTTATCTGAACATCAAAAACACATCTGGAAACAAACCATAAAATCAATAGCATCCTTTTGTTTCATTGACATTATGCATGTGGAGCTACATTAACTGTACCAAAAATATCCCTTTTGTGTCAGTGAGTTCCAACAGACAAAGAAGAAAGAAATTAATACATTGCCACATACAAAGTAATAGCTTAAAAAATAATGAGAATCCTGCCCTGGGTACTGCATTTTATTTTACTTAATTTAATTTAATTTAATTTAATTTGAAAGATACTGTTCTTTCTTGTGGAGTTTGGGCAAAATGGCCTCACTTTTCTGTCTGTACCTTGTCTCCTTCGGGCCTGACATCACACTGTAAAACATTCATTTGAATTTTATTACTAGTCCTTTACATTTGTTTACTTTTGAACCTGACATTCTCTTTGAAGTCTATTGACATCTATTATCCTTTACTCTTTCACCCTTCTTACCACAGGATGTTGGCTGACATTATTATTTACCTCATTAGTGTTGTAATTTTTGTTCTGGGATTCCAAATTTTAATTACGTTGCCGTATGCACTGCTGTCTTAGGAATCTTTCACACAATGAAGAAGGCACCACAAGGAATCAGAAAAGTACACTCGTTATATATTTTATCTTTGTTTAATTATAGTCTCACTAACAAATAAAAAAATAGCCTTCTGTGAAAACCTTTATTTGAGCATTTTCTGGCTGGAGTGCAGGAACTTGAAGAATAGTTTATACTTCTTCAGTGAGAATTTGTATTTTAGTCTTTAATCAAAGAAAAAAAAATTAAATAATGGAAGTTAAAATATTTTTAAAAGAATATGCATAATTGAGGAAAAGGGGATTTATGTTAAACTCAGCCGCACACTATTCATGGATGTTCATGGAGATTTGTAAATAATGTTTAAGTAAAGGAGGCTTGTATAGATAATGCTCTTGGACACATGGTGGGATTTTTGGGGATGGTGCTGTGCAGGGCCAGTAGTGGACTTGGTGATCCTCGTGGGTCCTTTTCACCTCAGCTTATCCTGTGCTTCTGTGATTCTGAGTTAGAAAGACTGGCAAGGCAGACTGAACTTATGTGGGCAGATGCACAGTGAAAAACAACTTTCTGGTCTCAAATATTTGAATGATAGTGTGAATCCCAGTTTTTTTTTCTTTGTAACATCTCACCACTGCATACCTTCATACACTTTTTTGCTGCAGATGTCATGACTTTGGGTGAGTGGTTTTGAATGTTTATGCGTATTAGACTTCAAAAGAGTGTCCTTGCACCAGTCTATTTATAGTGATTAAAAATGCTAATCTAGGTAGATTATTAAGTGCTTCTCAATAGGTATTTGTCAAGTAGAGTGGTGCAGTGAAGTCCTTTGTTGTTTATATGTAGGGAGTATAAAAACATATCTATGTAAAAAACAGAAAGAAAACAAAGTAAGAAAATTATAAACCTGAATTTGGGAGCAATTTACAGCTGTTAAAGATCCTAGCTGAATTATTTGCACCTAAAATAGTAAACAGAAGTAATCTGGATTACTTTAAACCGTGAATAAGACAAAACTGCTGTCATTTATTTAGTGAGAGAGAAAATAAGAATGAAGGGAAAATTAACCTTAGTCTTTTTCAGGACATCACCAAGTGTCAGGATCTAAGGACATACCCTATTGCTGCACTCATCTGTGGGAAAAATTATGTCAGATACAGTGGTACTGAGCTCACCATGACAACCTTTTCCTTTTGGGTAACAGTTGTCTGTAAATTTCCAAAATAATTTCAAATATGAGCTACTAATTGCATGGAATGTGCTTTAGCTATGTGTTAGGACTGAATCATTTGGGAATTTGTTAAAAGATGATAAAAATTTCTATTTCCACTTACATAATTCAGACCAGCTTCACTAGGCAGGAGATTCATTTGTGATGGATTAGGTAAATACAATCCCTGGTTCCAAGAAACACTTTTGTTTTGGCCTTGTCAGTTCCTGCTAAAGTGATGTATTTAAAAAATATTTTATATTTTATTTATAATTTTATATTTAAATATAAAACAAAGCATAGCAAACATTAAGAATTTTGCTGAAATAAGTTTAATCTATTTCTGGTGGAATGACCATTTAGAATTTAAAAGAAATATGACAGAACTGTCTGTTTTCTTGCACTCCAATTTTATCCATGTAACAACAGAGAAAAAAATTCCTTTAGGAACACACTTCCTTCAGCATATTGCTCCCCTACCACATTGTGGCTACATATCCCAAGCATCCCAGGACTTCTGCTGTGTTGCTGATGTTGATTAAAAGCAATATAATCTGATGTCCTTTCCTTCTTACCAATAAGTTTCATTTTCTGACAGAGCTAATTACACGGCCCTCCTAATCATGTTAAACAACGTGGCAACAATGAGGGGTTTTTTGCTTTGCCCAAACTTTGTGGTTTTTTCAGACCTGATGCAGGACTCATGGCTGATGACTGTATTGTAAGCCACTAGTTGTATCTGTACCAGCAAATCGTGACCTGTTGGCACACAGCCATCCTTGAGCATATCATATTCTGCCTGAATGCTTGGGAGATTGCATTTCTTCTCATATCCTCTTCCATCATTAATTTCTTCTTCCACCTAACTGTTTGGCTAAAAGTAAAGCTTTTCTTACAGTAAGCAAGCAGATCTTATGTGGTTGGTGTTTGTGGTGGTTTTTTTTGTTTGGTTTTTTTTTTTTTTTTTTTTTTTTAATTTGCTTCCCTAGCAGACTCAACCAGAAAATTACTATATTTTTATTTATTGCAACAGATATAAATGGAACACTTGCTCCTTTCCCAAGGATAACATTTGCCTCTTTTGGGCAGACTGTCATTCAAGTATAACAGCTCTTGGTGTTGCAGAATGTTTGAGCTAGATTTGCCTTTTATTTACTCTGAGAGCTTGACATTCCTACTATATTAACTTTAGCTGCAAGTCATATTTTGCCCCAAAATTATTCTTGTGTAACTGGTGATGCAAGTCAAATTGTGTCCCAAAATTATTCTTGTTTTATGAAGAAAAATAGAAGACTTTGAAGGTGACAGAGAACCATTTTTAATCACATAACTTTGAGATAAGTGTCATGGCTAGGTGGAATCCTGAGCTGAATTTCAGAGATCGGACTTCTTGTCACAGTTGTGGATAAGCAAGAAATATTGTATAGATTTCATAACTTATTTCTGCCCTCTGTGTCTCTGTTGGAATATAGACACTTTAGGTTGCGGTTCTTCAGTAAGTATCAGTAGAGGATTGAAGTTCAGTTTTTTTACTTTTTTAGCATTACTATAGTATGTATTATTAATCCATCTTAAACCAACTAGTGGCCAAACTTCTGTAGAAATGTACAAGTCCATAAAATGAATTAGATTTGATTTTTTTCATGTAATGTAATTAATATTTCCCATTGCCTCACTTAATTTCTCTGTAGTAAAACAAAGAGTCATTAGAGTTATCAGCACCATAATTTTATCTAAACTGAATTTTCAGCTGTTATTCTTGCTTGCAAAAAGCTATACTGATAACACCTGTGAGCAGATGAATGCTAGTCTTATGTGAAATCTTACTTTAATAAACTGAGCATTGCCAAGAATAATTGGTTTGTACTGTGTGGACCAGCTCCAGTATTGTATTACAGTATGTAATTTGGGTGTGCATCTTGCCTGTAATTCAAAACATTTCATTAATCTGCTGCAGCAGGCTGAGCTTCCTTTAGGCTGTCTCCTTACATATTTACTGAGCAAGCTACATGCAACACTTGAGAAAGAGATTGTCATTTCCAGCTATGGACAGGGTTCTCTTTGGAATACAAAGAAATTGATCTGAGTCTTTGTCTTTTTTTTTTTTTTTTTTTTTTTTTCCTTATGACTGCCATATTCTGCCAGTCATTCTTGTGGCTTTCTATTGAATCTAAAAACCTCTTTGCTGGCACATGGATGTAAATGGTAAAAGTAGTTGTGGAGCTCTCTGTGGATTGGTAAAAGAATTGTTATATTCTTGTATACATGCTATTTATTAAGCTGTAGCAGTGTTCCCAAAAGCAGGTTTCTACTAGTTCAGATTTGTCATCTGTAACATAGAGAGACATTAGAGTTCTTTGGCTGGTTGAATCTGTCTTGTTTTCTTTTCTCCAAACACTTCTAATGTGTTTCTCCTACTCTTTATCTATATATATTCCTTTAGATTGTGCTCTGACTTTTTTTTTCCTTCAGCTTGAAGGGGTGGGATGGATGAAGGTGCATTTCTCCTCACCCTCAAGGTAAAACCCAAAGGCTTTAAACTACTTGGGTCTTTACCTATCCACAGTCGAAGCAAAGATCATCTGAATCCCAGAAAAAGTAAAGAGCTGTCCTCAGAATTTTACAGGACAGAATTTCTGTGGGGATAATTCAGGCTGGGCAGAACTCTAAACATCCTGATCCAGTCTTTGCTCACTGCAAGAGATTTGGACAAGACAACCTTTAAAAGGTCTCTTCTAACTTGAGCTGCTCCATGACTCTATGAAGCATCTCTGGCAGGAGGTAAAAAATACACAGCTTTGATGATTGTAAGGTTCATGTGGTTCCCTTCACTGAACCATCCCAGAGGAGGACATCCGATTGCCTGATTTTGTATACAGCACATGCCTCCCTGCCATGAGCTCTGCAGCACACAGTACTCCAGCACACTCTCGTCCTGACAGTTCATGCTGGACACACCAGGGCTGCCCAAGCTTCCTGTTCACCAGCTTCTTGTGCCAGGAAAGCAGGGCAATCAGCACTCAGCCTGAGCACTCAACTCAAGCTCAGGGACTGTTATTTCTCTTTGAAACAAATGCTTGTTGACAACAAACTGTTTTAAGGTTTGTGCTATTATGAGTTAATTTCGTAGATTATGAAAACACTCATTTTAGCCTTTCACATTTCATTACCTTGACCACTTGTCGAAACTCACTGGAACACATGGCTTACCCTGTTTTCTGGATTAATTTTACAGATTTATCTTATTACTCCTGTGTTTTGAATTCATCACCTACAGTAAATCAGTGTGCTGCTCTTAAAATCTGATGTCTACCTATTGGCTAAGGTGCAGCCATTTATTTTTCAGTTCTATGATTTCATATGCAGAGATGTATTGTGTTTTAGAGAATAAGGTGTTAAAACTATACTGCTGGGTACAAAAAACTCTCTTTGCATTTAAGAAAGAGTGACCTTTACACTGGACCAAATGGAGTTTAAATCAGAACACTCTTCCACATTTAAGGTTAAAACAGGTTGTGAAACCCATTAAGAAGTAATCGAGAGTCCTACAACAGCTGTGTCACAGAGGCTAAGAGAATTTGCCTGATAATCAAAGTCTGATTTGAGGTTTCTTATGGCAGAACGTTCACCTACTTGTTCTAACTTGCTATGGGTTTGTTTCTAATGAGCACACATTTCTTCTAAAATAGTCCATTCTTAATTGATTCTGGTCACTACTGGTGTTTCTCAGGACTCAGAATCAGGCCCAATCCTTTTCAGTATTTTAATTGGTTATCTGAATTAGGGGATTGAGTGTACGCTCAGTAAATTTGGGGACCATATCGTGTTGGGTGGTAGTATTATAAGCCTTTACAGAGGGGTTTGGAGAGGTGAAATAAATGGACTGAGACTGGCAGCATGAGGTTCAACAAGGCCCAGGGCCGGGTCCTGCCCTTGGGTCACAGCAGCCCCAGGCAGTGCCACAGGCTGGGACAGAGTGGCTGGAAAGGACCTGGGGGTGCTGGTGCCAGCAGCTGAACGTGAGCCAGGGTGTGCCCAGGGGCCAAGAAGGGCAATGGCACCCTGGCCTGGATCAGCAATGGTGTGGCCAGCAGGAGCAGGGCAGGGATTGTCCCCCTGTGCTGGGCACTGGTGAGGCCACACCTTAAGAGATCAAAGAAGAAAATACAACCACCACTGTCATTTTACAACCTCTATTCATCACTCCTTCTATCACTCCTGACAACTCTGTGGAGTGACTCTTCAGAGAAATTCTAGTTTGTTGCAAGTCAGTGGGATTTATGCACAAGAATTCACTGGAGCTGGGGTTTTAGCTGCTGTTCTTTTCCCATTGAAAAATTTTATAATCTAATGACTATTCTCCAGTTTACAACATTTTTGGAAAATTCATTGTCTCATTCTGAAGTCTGACCAAATTGAGCATCTCTTCTTGTTTTATCACTGGTCTTATTCTTTTTCAATCAGCCCCTATATTATTCATTGACTTTCATTTTCTACAACAATGACTTGCAAAAAGAAAAAAAAAAAAAAATCAAAGAAAATGTTTGTCATAACAATATTGGGTATTTTTTAACTCCTCATTTGAGGGACTCCCCTCTGTCAGGTACAATAAGCTTGATGTGCATGCTGCTGGACATCACTGCCCACCAAACCTGCTCTGTAAGTCCTCCCCTCAACTGGGCAGGAGAGAGGATAACAAAAGGGTCACAGGCTGAGATAAGGCCAGAAAGAGATTACTCACTGCTTACAACCACAGGTAGAACAGATTCAACTTGGGATAATTAGTTTAGTTTATTAACAATCAGATCAAAGTAGGATAATGAGAATTAAAACCCAAATCTTAAAATTTCAAAATCTCAAAATCACTGCTCCTCGTGTCCCCTGCTTTCTGTGCTTTTTTCCCAGTTTCCTCTACCGCCTCCCCTCCAGTGTTGCAGGGGAGTGAGGAATGATGCTTAGTTCATCAGACATTGTTTCTGTCACTGCTTCTTCCTAAAGACAGGACTCCTTCACCTGCTCCATCATGGGGTATCTCCCATGGAAGACAGTCCTCTGTGTACTTCCCCAGCATGAACCTTTCCCACTGACTGCAGCTTTTCACAAACTACTCCAGCAAGTGTTGCTCTCGTGGATTGCCATCTTTCAGGTGCAGCCTGCTCCAGCATGAGTGCCCTACAGTGTCACAGGTCCCTGCCAGGACCCTACTCCAGCACAGGTTTCCAAGGGGGTCACAGCTGTATCTCAGGCATCCATCTGCTTCAGAGTGGGTGTCCTCCAGGGGCTGCAGGTGGATCTCTGCATCCCCAGGCACCTCCATGGGCTGCAGAGGCACAGCTGCCTCACCATGGTCTGCACCATGGGCTGCAGGGGAACCTCAGCTCTGGAGCCTGGAGCACCTCGTGTCCCTTCTTCTGCACTGACCTTGGTGTCTGCAGGGCTGTTCCTCTCATGTATCCTTACTCCACCCTTTTCTGGCCACAATTTGCTTCTGCACAATAACTTTTTTCCTCTCAAACACATTATCCCAGAGGCATTGCCACTAGCACTGACAGATTCAGCCTTGGCCTGTGGTGGGTTCATCCTGGAGAGTTGCCTGGAACTGGATCTTTCAGAGGTGGAAGAAGCTTCTGGCAGCAACCCTGCAACCCTCCCTGCTACCAAAACCTGGACATGCAAGCCCAAATGATACTTCTTTTAAGGAACTTATTGCACAGGTCCCAAGTAGAGACTAATCAGGCTGGAATGAAGGGTTCAACATGTTTTCCCTGGAACTTTCACTTCCTGTTGTGTATCTTCACAAATGGAATATACTTTTGCAATGAAAAGGATGCTGTGAGTTTGGGTTGCCCTCACTGGGATTATTTTAATGTGCTTCTTTCAAGAATGTCACTCAGCCATCCCATTATGCATCTTCTTAATCTGTTCTTTCACTGTCTGTATCAGTCCTGTGTAAAATTATTTACTTGTTTATGCAATACCTGATTTCAAGCTTTCACTTTCCTCTTTCAAGTTATTCAGTCTCTCTTCCCTCAAAAAACAACTGGAAGTAGTGCATTTTTGCGCAAGTGTAAAGATGGACTGCAGTCTGTAAAATATAAATGACACATAATATAGCTTAAAAATTGTTTCTATCTTCCTTTCCAGTACCTGCATTTTAACTGATGACTGATGAAATTTAAAATGCTTGTGCTTCCCTGAAAAATTTTGAAAGGCTTTTATTTCCTTTGAGTGAACTGATTTCACCAGTAATACGTAGAGGAGCTCTACTCCAATCACTTCTGATGCTCTAATTCTTCAAGAGAAAAGTGGTGTTGGCCTTAGTTCTCAGGACATTTTATTTTGATTTTTAAAATGCAATCACTGGAAATATTGAATCCACCCATGAATTTTGTTACTGGGACTAAAACTCTTACTTTTTTTTCCTTCTTTAAAAAAAAGTTTGATCATTTCCATGGTTCAATTTTGTGTTTTGTATTTTAAATCATATTGTTTTGTTTGCTTGTTTTTTAATTTCTGTTTTATTTTTTACTTATTATGTTCTTTGTCTTTTATATTGTCCTGTGGTTTGACAAAAAACAAAATGAGAAGAAAAATTATACCATCACTTGCAGGCCTAGAAGGGGAGAAGCTTCCTATTTATCCATATAAGAAGAACATTAACAGAAAAAAAATTAGGGGAGGAGACCTAGAGTTTTGATGGATTTCTACCATCTAATCCTGATTACATCTCTTGAGCACTACTAGAATAATATTTTGAATACATTTATAAGCAGATATGCTAAAACAGAGGTGATTATAAAAATATTTATGACAATAGTTAGATAACAGTTACTTTAGAATTACTTAATTAAAAACAGAGTTTATCCACCATCTTAGTCTTATAACTTGTAGGCAAAAGGGTTATTCACTTCTGCAGCACTGTCACAGAGAAGTATGGGATTTTACAAGAAATAGAGGAGAGGGTCTGTATTTTGTAGGGTATGGGTCTCATTCAGCACATATTCACTGGAAATAATCCATTGAGAGTATCTATTCAGAAAAGAATTTCATATTTTTCCATTGTCATTAGTAGGGCATGAGAGTCCAGTGATAAGGAGTGTGCTGCTAACCCAAAGGCTGATTCAGACACCACTTGAGCTGGGAACAAAGCTTTAAAAACTAAATAAATATTGAAGCTAAAAGAGATGTTTACCAGTTCCTTCTGTTCTTAGTTTAGAGAAGGGTGCAGAAGTGTAACCTCTCTGTGCTGTGTAAATATAACCCAGCTAATTGTGTGTGGAGGGAAGAACAGTTTCACAAAAGGAAAGAAGGAAAATTCATTCATGCTGCTGCCCTTTCTTCTCTTAAGGAATGAAGATGATTGAAGTTGTATGTTCTTGTATTTCTCCTTTTGCCTTGTTGGAAAGAGAGTGTTCTTCCGGCTACAGGGACAAGGCTGAGAACTTTTCTCTCTCCAGCAATATCTGAGGTTCTGAGATAAAGCCTCTCTCTATCTGCTCTATCTTGCCATTGGTTAAGTTAGTTTATCTTAGCAATATCATGCACCTCTGTTTCAAATTAGAATTAGCACCAAAAGCAGTTGGGCAGTTTAGAGTGCTTCCCTTAGGAAATAGGTGTGCATTTCCAATAGCCGCCTTTTGAAATCACTGACCACTCACTGCAAGCTAAATCTGATAGCAAGGTGGTGATTTATTAAATTTATTATGTAAAAATCATGCAAAAATGGTGAATTTATAGAAGAGCCCATAACATTGTCTTTAAACAAACAAATAAACAAACAAAACCCCACATCATGCAGTTTGAATACATTTGTTATTAGACACCAGAGGATTTATATGAGGAACACAAAAGTGAATGCCCTAACTCTTGAAAACCTTTTATTCCATTTTCCCACTTTATCAGGTACCAGGAATTCTACTCAGGTTTTTTAGCAAAGACAGATTAAGCCTTTTTTAAACTGTGGCATTTGTATTTTTTAAATGTACTGTGAGCTCAGTCTGCGCCATTTCATGTCAGGAAGCTTAGCAGTAAAGTCAAGTACATGAAGACATGAAAGCTTAAGGAAACAGACTTTATTTGCTTTGGTACTTACAGATAATTTTATTTTTATTTTATTCCCACAGTGATATCTGAATATGTATTTGTAAAGTTTTTAAAGTACACTCAAAATGAAACAGATATAATACATTTTTTTCCTAGAAGGAACCTCTAATTTTCACATTTCAGCTTGATCTAAGCAAGTTCCAGTTGCTAATAAATATTTTGTTACAGAACAGGGTTTCTAGGTTTTAGGGCTACTGACATGTCAAGCAAAAACAGTAGTAATCTGCTTAAAAGTGAAGCTGGTGATTTCTAATGGGCACTTTTTGACAAAAACTTGAGCTGTTTCTTCATATTCTGATTACACATCCTAAGAAAGCAGTAAAGCAAAACTATGACTTGGTATTTTTAATAGTAAAATTTTACACATTTACATTTAGTGATTTGTATTTCTTGTTTTCATCATAACATCCATAGAAATATATATGAAATGAGCTCCTCAGCAAAATCTGGATGGGAACAGTGTAATATCCTTTGATTACTTCTAGCAGGGACAAAGACTGTTACAGAATTGCAAACATGACAGCATGGCCATTTGAGCCACCCACTTTTTTACAAAAATGGCTTTTTTTTTTTTTTTTTTTTTCAATTGCTAATTTAATTCCAGAATGGTTGAAGCTGAAATGTACTTCTGCAGGCCACATAGTCCGATCCCACTGCTCAGGCAGTGGCAGCTAGAGCAGGTTGCCTAGATTTTCTCCTGATGGCTTTTGAATATTTACAAGTATAGAGACTCCACAGAACGACCTGTGCCAGCTTTCAGTCACCACCCCCCCCAGTAAAAGTTTTGCAATGTTCAGAGGGATCATCCTGTAGTTTAGTTTGTACCTGTTACCTTTGTTCCACTTTGAAAATCTTTCACTTCTTTCTTCATGTTGAACCAACAGCAGTACCCTTCTTGGAAAGAAAACCTGCATACAACTACAGAGAAAACTTATTTGAGGATATATAGTCTCCACTAGAAGAAATAGTTTTTCCTATGATACAAACAAACAAACAAACAAATATATATATAAAAATACAAAAATAATTAAAAAAAAGGATAAGAAAACAACTTGAGCAATGAATCCATTATTGAACTTCTTTTCCACAGGAGAATAGAATTGATACAATTTTCTCAAAACTGTTGGGAGAAAAAGAGATTTAAAAAATTAAACAGACTTTTGCTCAAAATGCATTTTTTTCATTAAAAAAAGCAATAAAAATACATTAAAAGGACATTTAAAAGGACATTCAAGTGCTACTTGAGCTACTTGAAAATCAAGAGCTTCCCTCTTTTTCTTCATTTTGGGCAAGGTTGTTTTCTTGATGAAAAGGCTTACTTATTTTCACCTGTGAGTGAGTGACAGTGGTCCTTCTGGCAAATTCTTACAGGCAGTGGAGTAAGAAATGTGTTAGTACTTTCCCAAATTGGTCAGAGAGGAAAGGAGCACTGGGTAGGGATGAGTGGTAACAAAAAACTTTCATTTGGCCTTGCTGAATATTTGATAATAGTAAAGAGTGTATTTAAACATTCACACTGCAAAATTTTGGTGTGCTTTGTCATTGAGGCAGTAAATTTAACTATGTTGTTTGTACTGAATGCATGTTTTTCTGCTTGGCTTCAACTGAAGAGAGTTTTTTGATATTCTGTCTTACTATGGCATCTCAAGACTGTTTATTTAAATGAATTTGCAAATACTTCATTTAGAAATCTTCTAGGCTTTGGGGCAAATTATATCAGAATGCGTAACTTTGTTCGAGACTTTTTTCCCCAAAAGATGCATAAAATGATCCAGAAAAAAAAAAAAAAAAACAGCAGAAGTCAGCAGTCCCACACAGAAAAACCAAACCACAGAGTGAGTCTAATGTTATGGTTGTTTATTTAAAGGAATCAGAAGTGTTTTATTTACACTAAACTAACTGTTATAGGCCTGTTCCAAGAGCCCAATAGCCTCTTCCTAGATATGTGCATTGTTTCTGTTACCTGGTTTCATAACAATGTAAACACATACTTTCATCCTTTTGCCCTTGACACAGAGTCGTAGTACACAGGAATATTGTTACATGAGATATTTGGATTGTTCTAAGACCACGAGAGAAATAAAAAACTGTTTCATGACGAAAAATGGTGGCTCACATCCTTCAGGTGTGTCAGCAGCACCTCCCAGCTTGGGGTCCCCTGCGAATTTGCTGAAAATGCACTTGATTCCTCTGTCTATGTCACTGATGAAGATATTAAATAACTCTGGTCTCAGTACAGACCCCTGAGGGCACCACATGTCGCTGATGTCCATTGGGACTCTGAGTCCTTGACCATGACCCCCTGGATGTGACAATTCAAATAACTTCTTTTCCATCTTACAGTCCAGTTCTCAAATCCATCTCTCTCCAATTTAGAGAGTAGGATGTTGTGAGGGACCATGTCAAAGGCTTTACAGAAGTCTAGGATATCCACAGTCCTTCCCTTCTCACTGATGCAGTCAGTCCACCACAGAAGGCCACTGGGTTGGTCAGGCAGGATTTGCCCTTGGTGAAGCTGTGCTGGTGTCTCAAAATCACCTCCCTGTCCTCCATGCCTTTGGAGGATCTGCTCCATGATCTTCCCAGGGACAGAAGTAACCCTGACAGGTCAGTGGTTCCCAGGGAACTCCTTTCTACCCTTTTTAAAGATGGGCTCATTTCCCCTTTTCCAGTCACAAAGGACTTCTCACCTGACTGCCATGACTTTTCAAATATCATGGAGAGTGGCTTGATAACTACATCAGCCATTTAGCTGAGGACTCTGGGATGTATCTCATTGGGTCCCAGAGATTTAACTATGTTAGTGTTCCTTAGATGGTCACAAACCTGATCTTCCCTTACAATGGACTTTGTTATCCCAGTCCCCATCCATCTCTCCATGCTCTTGAAAGGTGTGCAAAGAGAGAAATTAAGATTGTGACCAAAATTTGTTGAGTAGCTCAGCTTTCTTTTCATCTATTGTTACCAGTTTGTTTTTAGCATTGTTTATCAGGGGGTGTACACCTTTTTTGACCTTCTTTTTCTGGTTAGATCTTCAGTTCATTTAGAATAGCCTGGGGGTTTTCAGAGCTTCTTCCAGCAGCCTGCAGGTCCAAAAGACATGCCAAGACTATGTGGATCATACCACTGCTAAGCAGAGATCTTGCCTTGCCTCCAAAAAACTCCTGTTTTAAGGGAAGTGGGCAAAGCCCTTCGCTGTGTGCTTGCTGAGTCAGCTCTTTTCCAGTCTTTTTGCATCACTTAGATGATCTCAACTGGCCAGAAAATAATAAAGAATCTGTACTTATTTTTTGATTTTGCTGTTCTGAAATTCATTACAATACTTCAAAGGTTAGTACAAATACACTTAAGTGCTTTTCTCCTTTTGTAGAAAAGTGTAATTTTGCTATTGTTCTCCAGGAACAGCAGAACGACATATATGAAAGTCATGACCAACCATTACGTAAAGCGGACACTCTATATAAGTATTGCCATATAGTAATTTTATCCCTTCAAAATTTTTGAACAGAAATTGTTCCCAAATAACAATGTGAATTAAACTGCAGCCATCTATAGTCGTGTGTTAGGCACTGTGCTAAGAATCAAGTCTTTTATAAACACAGACAGAACACTCGTTAAAAAAAATAGCTGTGCAGTACCAAATGATTATGGTAGAGCTTTTTCTTTCTGCCTTTCTGCTAGCCTTTAATTCTTTGGGGCACTTTTTTTTTTTTTTTTTTTTTTCCTGTACTGATACTGAAAACTACATATATTGTAATTGCTTGTAATCTGTAAGCTGAAAAGAGAGCACTTGCTGTCACTTCCTTTTTTCTAAAAGCATATACAAAATGACTTGCAAATTCTTAAAGCAGCTGGTGCTAAAATGTTCTCTTCCTCATATTAAAGCCTAATGAGACATAAAAAGAACCTTTGACATTTCAAGATGCCTCTCTCATTTACGGAAGGTAATCTGTTTTAGGACTTCATCATCTGGGTGGGGATGCTTGATCACGTGTCTGAAACAACAAAAAAACCCGATTAGTAGATCAGTCCTGGATCTAATTACAGGGTGCTATCTTAGAGGTAACAGAGAAGTCAGAAACAGTATTGTGAGGCTCTCAAAGCTGCACAGCTGATAATTATTCTTTTATTCTTAGCTTAGTGGCACCGGAGTGTTATACTTGAAAAGCTGTTAACCTCAACATTTTCCACCACATTGTATAACAACAAAAGTGTGGGCCAAATTTAGAGCTTTGGTACTGTTCAGAAAAAAGCTTTCCTATGGTTGTTCTGCCCTTCAGAGCTGCAGGTGTGCTTGTTTGATGGGTACTTTGCCATCATTTAGAAAATGTTTTATTTCCATTTAAGATTGGTCTGACAGCTCTAAGTTCTAAGAATTGTCAGGAGGTGCCAAGTCCAGTAAGTCTTAAGCCTACCATCGGCCATCAGAATTTTACTTAGCCTGGGTGGTCAGTCAGGTCCCCACGGCAATCAGACTCTTGGAGTGTGGCAGTCTGAAGTAGGAGATTGTGAGAAGCATCCTGAGGGTGAGGTACCTGTGAGTGATGGATTCTGCTTTCTAATGTGCTTTGAGATGTACTGGGAAGGTGAATAGTAGATAAAGATTCCTGAATGTAAGCTGCCATTGGTAAAGTGTATATTTTTTTGCTAAAGAAATAGCAAACTGAGTGTTTTATTAGTTTTACCTGAATATTGTATCCCTTGAGTTTATTTTGTTGTTTTCATACTTGGAAAAACCTTATCCACATACTCCCTTAAATACTAGAAGGGATGTTAAGAAGGAAGATCTTAAGAAAAACATGGTTCCCAGTATCTGATTTTCAAGAACTGCTGCTGGGTAGGCTTCAGGCTAGCAGTCAAATGACACCACACAAATTTTGTTTTACTGTGTTCAAGAACTAGGGATCTGTGATGTGTGTTGTATTATAGACCATCATGGATTCTCTTTCGATAGCTAAACAGGCTGGAAATCCTGACTTTATTGGCCAGGGAATTCCTTTGGATGAGACAACATTTGATGTAAGTATGCATCTGAATGACAGGTTTTACAATTTAATGGGAATGGGTTTTGTTGAATATTGGTTAATGTGTTTACTGAAGTGGCAAGAACTGCAAAATTTCTATTGAATGGTTCTGCCAACTAATCTCAATTCAAACTTCTTCTTGTGTTACTTTTTTTTCAGATGAAAGTGAACTCTATTCAAAATTGTGGGGTGTTTATGCAATAGCCACAAATATGCAAAGTTTAAAAGTTGTGAGGGAACTTGAAGTTTCCAAGCATGTGCTCAGAAACATAGAAAGATACAGGTCTAGTATCCAGGATGTTGTACAGTAATGCACTGAGCTATTTGGCAGTAGTCCATGCTGGGGTGTTTTATATGAAAATGATTTTTTGTTAATTTCTTTTCCTGATTTTTCAGTTGTCTGATATTTTGAAAATAAGGTTGATTTGATGAGAAACAAGTCAAGGGAGATGTTATAGATGTCCATAACAAGCCCACTGAAGAAACATTCCTCTGCCTTGGTGTAATGTTTGTGTGTTGCTGATGTGTCCATGCCAGCCGTTCCAAAACCTGATGTTTCAAACACACAGCTTGCAAGTCAAGATACCTGGGCTGAAACTCACTCAGCTCTGAGTTCAAGGTGGAGAAGCATTTTTGCCTTCAGATCTAGATTAGAATAAAAAATAGCCAGGCTTGGCAAGTGGGGCTTGCGCTCTGTATATAGGACTGTTTTTCCAAAATTATTTGCATACTGAGAGATTTTCTCTTGTTGGGGAGTCAAAGAAAGGTATGTCTTCCTGTCTGTAACTGAAACTTCTGTGAGACAGTTAGTTCCAATTGAATATTTAGCAATTTTGGTTAAACCATGGTTTCCCATACCATTATTGGGTTCATTTCCCATAATGTGTTCCTATGTCCAGTTCCAAAATTTTTCATTGGTTCTTTTGTGCTTACAGCCAACATGCCATGCTTTGTGCCCATACCTTTGTGCAATACCCTGTGCTCTAGCACACACACACGCCGGCTTTGGGTTAGAGCAAATACAACCGCAGTTATTTGAGCATTCCTCTGACAGCTGGCGCTTCGGCTGGCCAGCGTTATTCGGAGCACTTACACGTGCTCTTACACCTCTCCCCAGGCTTCTGTAAAGGTTAACGCGCTAATTTCTGACAGTGCCGCGGTGGGTAGGTAAGAGAAGGACGGGCATGACGGCCCAGCGGGTCTGCCGGCAGGCTGTGTGTGTGTGTGTGTGTGTGTTTGTGTGTGTGCGTTTGTGTGTGTGTGTGTGTTTGTGTGTGTTTGTGTGTGTGTGCATGTGTGTGCGCGTGTGTGTGCGTGCGTGTGTGCAAGTGTGAGTGTGTGTGTTTGTGTGTATGTGTTTGTGTGTGTGCGTGTGTGTGCATGTGTGAGTGTGTATGTTTCTGTGTGTGCGTGTGTGTTTGTGTGTGCTTGTGTGTGCATGTGTGAGTGTGTGTGTTTCTGTGTGTGCGTGTGTGTTTGTGTGTGCTTGTGTGTGCATGTGTGCATGCGTGTGGGTGTGTGCGTGCATGTGTCTGTGTGTGTGAGTGTGTGTGTTTGTGTGTGTGCATGTGTGTGCGTGTGTGTGCATGTGTGCGTGTGTGCGCGCGTGTGTGTGTGCGTGTGTGTGCATGTGTGTTTGTGTGTGCGCATGTGTGTGTTTGTGTGCGTGTGTGTGTTTGTGTGCGTGTGTATGCGTCTGTGTGTGCATGTGTGTGTTTGTGTATGTGTGCGTGTGTGCACGCGTGCGTATATGTGTGCGCGTGTGTGTGCATGTGCGTGTGTGCATGTGTGTCTCTGTGTCTCTGTGTGTGCATGTGTGTCTGTGTGTGTCTGTGTGTCTCTGTGTGTGTGTGTGTGTGTGTGTATGTGTATGTCTGTGTGTCTGTGCGTGTGTGTGTGAGTGTGAGTGCCCCCACAGCCGCGTCCCCGCTCCGTCCCAGCCCCGCCGCGGTGCCGGGCGCGGTGCGGAGCCGGACGCCTCCTTCGAGGGGCGGCGCTGCGGGCGGCAGCGGTCCCGGGGCGGGCGGCGAGCCGAGGCGAGGGGCGAGCCCGGCGGCACCCAAGTTACCTGCCCTCGGAGCGCGTCCCGGCGGCGGGACAGAGCCGCCGGCCGCGCCGGCAGGATGAGGGAGCAGCGCCCGCGTCCGGGCGCCGGGCGGCGGAGGATGGGAGCGCTGGCGCTCCCCGTGAGCCCCGTGAAACTCTTGCGAACTGAGCGCGCCTTTCCCTGTCTTTTCGCAGAGGAGGCCTACCAAAAACTGGCTAGCGAGACCATGGAGGAGCTGGACTGGTGCCTGGACCAGCTGGAGACCCTGCAGACCAGGCACTCCGTCAGCGAAATGGCCTCGAACAAGGTAGGATTCCGCGGGCCGGGCCCCGCCGCCCCGCTCCCCGCTGCGGGGGGCTGTGAGGGGTCAGGGGCGGCCGGAGGGGCCGGGGCGCTGGAGCTGCCCCGGGAGGAGAAGCTTGACGTGGGCAAGCAGTGCCCAAAAGTGGCTCTGGGAGCGGCAGCGGCGTCTGTTGTGGTTTTATGCACCGTTCTTTTAAATTTCAGCGCAAGTTGTGAAAGCGATGCAGGTCTTCTAAGGCTACACTGTCTTACTGCGCGTGTCAGTTTAAAAACAAAAAGAGATTGCTCAGGGCTGCTCGCAATAATCTCTTCAGTTGCTCCTTCTTTTCACAGAACCCCGTGCAGAATTACGGATCTTTCCTAGAAACTGTATAGAAAGTAGCATGAAAGGTAATAAAGATAGTTCTTGAGCCCAGAGGATCTGTATGGTGGATTCTATTTGTAAACAATGATGATGACAGCTCTCATAATGCTATTTGTTATGAAAGAACACGCTCTCAACCAAAGTGCCATCACAATACACACCTACATCCAGAGGCGTGCTTCTGCAACAGAGTGCGCACCTCCCTCACATCCTGGAAGCTGAGGATTTGCATTATCTGGGAACTCTGTGCCGGGATCTGCTATGGTCTGTATGTGCTTTGGTTTTGCAATTTGAAATTGGATTTTCACATCCTTCATTCATAAGTAAACTTTTTTTCCCCTGATTTTGATTTGCAAAGAATATGCAGGCACATTTATGGAGTTAGCGTTTTTAAGGTGAATTAATAAAAGTGCTGTGTTACTTCGAAGATTATTTTTATCTTTTTCATCAACTGAGTACTTGAACAGCAACATGTACAATTAGAAATGAAAAGAAAGCTTTAATTAAACAGGCTAGTTTGTCTGCAAAACCAGCTGATGATATTTTAACATCTTTTAACCATTTCATTTGTGATTAATACTTTAACTTGGAAAATAGTTGTTTTGACTCAGTTTGTGCCTTCTTAATACTTTACTGTCTTGCTTTGACTGCTTTTACCAGGTATCTGCTATTTACTATTGACTGTTTTTAAGTTCTTATTGAAGCGTGCCTTCATGTCAGATATTGAGTATTCTTGCACTTGTGCACTTTAATCCCACAGTGTAATAGTCCCTGTGCTTTTCTTGGCTTTGGAGACTGAGCACCAGTTTGATCTCTATTTTAAGAGTTACCTGCCTGGTATTACGCTAGTCTCAGAACTGCGTTTTTCAGTTTTTATTGCACCTGAAAGGTCTTGTTACTCACTACCTATTGTGTATGAATCCTGAGTTACAAAGTCAAGAGTTTCCAAGGCTGTTTCAGCACTATATGAATCTGAGACTTTGTTTCCAATGGCAGTGAGATCAGACCGACACTTGTAACCTGCTCTTTCCTTGCTAACAAGTTTGAACACCTGTCGGTTACCTGACTTGTGATGTCTGTATAACCATTCTTTCACAAAATGCTGTATTTTCTTCAAGTATTTATTTCTTGACTCTCTATAATGGATATGCAGTGAGGGTGTGCAGATGAACAGTGAGGGTAAGCTGTTTCTAGAATGAGGTAAAATTAATTGCAAATCATGGGGTTTTTAAATTTTGCCAAGTGTTTTTAGATTTTTACAAAAAGCGAACATTTGAAAATAAAATTTGACAACTTTTTTGCATCTATAAGTAGATTCAAAGGTGCTACTGAGTTTGCTACTATGTTTTGTTTGTATTTATTTGAATAAGTATGTATTTTCACTCTCTTTTTGGAAATCTAACTCCTTGTAGACAAATTTGTGTCATCTTTCACTGCTCGTTTGGGAGGTTTTTGCTTTGGTTAATAAGATATTTTTAAAAATCCAAACAAACAAAAAGAACAACAAAGCTTCATCTGTGCCACTAACCAGCATGTGAAAAATCTTGAATACAAACCAGCAAGCCCATACAATAATGTGAGAAAAAATTATGCTGAGGGGCTTTCATTTCAGGGGTGCAGCAGATTGTTCTAAAACATGATTTCAATTCTGATTACTGAAACACAGCCAGCACTTAAACATTACCTCCTATTTTAATATAACTGCAAACTTTGACCTCTCAGTGAGGCATACAGGTAAATTAAACTACTTTGGCTTATTGAGAAACTGAAGCAGAAAAGCTTTGCTCAAGGCTGAGAGCACAGACTTCAGTACAGAAGTGAACATGCACGAGTATTCTGTTCTCTATCTGAAGAATAGGTCCTGTAAAAGCAGATGAGAAAGTCAGGAAAAGGAATGTTGATGGTGTGGAAGAGCATAATTTGTCACTGTGTTTATCTCTTTCCTTTTGTCTGGGTTTCTTAAAGAACCAACCCACAAGACTGACAGATTGTTGGTGAGGGTTTTTTTATTATTGTTTGTTTGTTTGTTTGTTTGTTTTGTGGTGTTTTGTTTGTTTTGTTTGGTTTTTTGTTTTGTTTTGGTTTTTTATTATTGTTAATTTTTTTTAATTTTCTTTTTATTCCTCCCCCCACCCACCCCCCCACCCCGCGGGCCCCCGAACTTTCAGCTACTTCCCTTACTTTTTTGTCTCTTTATTTTGTAAGCAATAGCATTTTCACCAGTATTAGTTTTCCTTATTTATGTAAACACACGCAAGACATAAGGGGTGGTATAAGAATTGAACTCTGCACTAGGTAAGAACTTTTGCCCATTGTGGAAAGGCTGGCATAGTAGAGGTAAAAAAAAAAAACACAAAACAAAACAAAACAAAAAAAACCCACAAAAAAAAAAAAAACCACCACACACACAAAACAAAAACAAAACAAAACAAAACAAAACAAAAAAAAACCCAGGGTGGGAACAGTATTTCATGCCCTGAATGCTTGGAGTAATCCAGGTAGTGAGTCTTATCACCAGACTTTCTCTGTGCTGTGAGTTGACAGTCTGAAGTGTTTGCTTCATCTGTTTGGAATCCTCTTACTGTTTTAATGCTTGTGTAGGACTAGCATTAGCGTTTCCCAATCCAGGGATGTTTATTTTGTTTAGATGTCCCTCATGCTCAATTGGCAGTAGTCTATGGCATGCCAGCTCATGGCTTTGGATGACAGAAAGTGGAATAATGCAGATATATTAGAAGATCTTTCTTATCTCTGCTTAAAATTGATTAAAGCAGTAGTGACAGAGTGCTATCCACAACCTCTGGATGTGCCCTAGCATGCTGTGGGACTAATTGTTATCCAATTAGTCCAATTGGTGTATACTTAAATTGCTAGCTTCTGAAATTGGGTGCTGGCAAGAGAAACACAGCTTTCTAAAAGTGCAGGAAGTTTGTCATCTTCATTCTCCTCTAGAAACCCTTTAAAGTTTTGAGAGGCTTCAAAGCAAACATATAAGAAGCACCTTAAATTTGGAAAATTAATTAAAATGTTAACTATCTTTTTTGGAAAACTGTTTCTTGTTTTCTGTATCATGAACTGTAAATATTGCCTTATGTCAGTGGACTGTACTATTACTGTGTTTTTCTGAGTAATGCTTTCTTGAGCAGATAAAAAATAATTTTAGGAAATAGTTCACAAATCTGGTAATTAAAGATAGGATCCCATGGCATAATTAGATGTCACTATTTAGCTGTTCAGATTTCAACAGATCCTAACCCATATCAATTTTTGCTAAACTGAATTGTGAGTAATATCTCCTGAAAAGTATGGGGGTTAAGAGGCTACTAGCTTGTTGATTGTGATTTCTAACTTTAGATACAGCTGCACTTTGATACACACACACACACAAGCAAATGATATTTTAAAATTTTCAAGTTGCAGAGTGATGATTTTCTTCTTTTTTTTTTTTCTTTGTAATATTTTTCTTTTTCTTTTAATGAGTAGCACCATGCGTTTTAGTAGTTGTTGTTGGGGGGGGGTGGTGGTTACTTTTTGTTGTTGTTTTGTTTTGTGGTTTTCCTGCAAAATAAGGTTAAAGCAAAATTTAATAGATTTTAAATTCTCTGAGAGAAGAACTGTCTTCTTTCAGTATGCAGTTTATCACTACCTGGTTTATGGATCTGAGAGTTATTCTGTGATAGACAATACACAAATTAAAAATTCCAGTAATAAAGATGCAGCAGCTGCTCTCTGTTAGATAGTATTGTTTGTAGATTAGTCAAACATAGAGTATGTATAATGAAACTTATTTGCAAAAGTGTATTTTCACTTCTGTAATCATGACTTTGCAAGCATCTCTTGTTTGGTGCTCTTATGTGTCTACGTATCTGAACTTAGGTGTGGGAACTTAGATGTGGAAAACTTTCAAATTGAGTCATTTTTGTTTCAGCTTTAGTGCTCCTGCACAGATGTTTTTTGCAGGATTTGCCAATATTTGGTAAAGAGCAAGAGTTTAGAAGTTGTCATTTATAGAGTACTTCTTTCCCACAACAAATGCAGGTGAATACCCCTCTCCAGGGATCGCTTTTAAATGTCAGAGCTGAGAAAATTTTTTGATTTCATTTAGTCAGACCATGTTAAACACAAATCCATTTTTTAAGTAGAGATGTTTTTATAATTGTCTAGCTTATATATGAGTTTGTGCAAATGCTTACAGAGTAGAGTAGAAGTCTATTTACAGACAGTCACTAGGGCTAGTTACTGCTTCAATTTCTTTTAATATTTTTTGATGATTTTAAAATACACAAAGCATCAATTTTATCAAATAACTAAAGTCCAAAGAGTAACCTAATGTAAGATAGGGCTAATATTTATAGTCCTGTACTTGTCACCCACCTTGCACATTCAAACAATTATCTTATTTTTTAAAATGAAGTACTTTTTAAATGCTATATTTAAAAAAGTGTAAATATTTAATGTAAACCAAAATGATACTTGAAGACAACTTTAAATCTGTTCAGCTACTTTTTTTCCCCCCAACATTTCCTCCTCTGCTAATTTGAGCTTGTTTATAATCAATTTTCTTGCTCCTAAAAAGTATTTTTCCTTTCATCTTTTCAGCACCAAAAAGCTCACACAGGTAATGGGGACCTGACTAACATAATATCTGGGGAAAGAGTGAGGCTAAACTTATTACTTAGGTCAAATAATGGACCGTAATGT